>NW_009615729.1:34006-48296 GCF_000690535.1 Cariama cristata | reverse complement strand
CCTTGTAACAACGACAAAGCAGCTGATCTTTCCTGGCTGTTTGAAGGAAGCGATTGCCATGTGCCTCCGTCTACAACGAGGGATGTATTTTGAAGTAACTAATTGCACGTTGGCAAAGCGAAATCAGTCACGCTAGGCCCTTATGAATGTAGTAGTATGGAAATTAGTCATGTAAAATAATAAGTAGATGAATCGAAATGCTACTGGAATGGAATGTAAAACTGTCCGTGAAGAGGATAATAAAACGTAAAAGAATCTTGCATCAAAGTAGTGACTGAATCCTGTTTGACTTGTTGATCCTGGCTTAATTTGTTGAAAGTTTCCCGAGACGTGCACGTATGGTGTGTTCAGTGATAGTTACGCGCTTGAGAAAATTGACCCCGGTCTGTCATCTTTTGACTTTCAATTTAGCGTGGTATTAGTTTGTAATAGAGGCAAACCTGACTCTTGTTACTGAAGGAAACTGCTAACGTCACCTGACACTAGAAGGAAAAAAAGTAACGTCAAAGGGTTAAAATTCTTGGCGAAAGAATTCGGTCAAAGCGTTGTTACTATGACCTATTGTATTTTTGTCTCTGATGTTAGTAGGTTTTAATCGTGTTACAGTAAGCCAAACACCTAATGTAAACATTTGAATTTTTCATAGTGTGTTTGTTGCCGCAGTTCTGTGGTTCTGACTGAGCCTTTATTAATTTTTTCTTTTAAGCAGAATAACTTCAGAATTACACAGCTACTTTTACATCCTCATCTGCATTTAACTCATGGAGAAAGACTCGTAGCAGTATAAAATTGTTAGTGAATTTCATAGGCTTCTGTCTAATCCTGGCGATGGTGAACGCAGGGAGTTAGCTTTAGGACAGGCTGTCAGATGATGAAAAGTACTTCTGCGATGTGTCTTCCTCCCCTTGCCTTCCCTGGCCGATATATTGCAGTAAGTCTTCAGTAAGTTGAAGCTCTGTGAGTAAGAGGAGAGGAATGGTTGCAAGGAAGAAGTAATCTTGTAGATAATTATAATATAATTGTAATCTTCTGATACTAACAAGATAAGCTTTTTGTAAATTGAGCCAACACGATGTGTCCGTACAAAAGCTGCCGAACAACCCAGCGTTAGTCCTGTGTTCCTTGTTTTTCCTCAGCTGCCCCTCGGAGCTGGGCTCTCACAGGAGAGGCTAGTTACCCTTCCTCCGTATAAATAATTTACCCAGGATGGAGCTGTTGAAATAATTTTATTACAAAAGCTCTCCTGCCTATTTGTATGATGAAACCTAAAGTGCTGCCCTTTTTTTGTAGGGTTGCAAAAGGGAAATCCGAATGACAAGTTTTCAAGTCTTCATGTGATTTGTATAGCTGGTGTGCATCTCTAATGACTCATTAGATAATTATTCAAAAATTGTTCATGAAATTTATGAAAGTATTCAATGAAGCAAAATACCTGTGCTGCTTAAGTGGTTGAAGTGGGTTTGCTTCCTCATGTGCTTGAAGGATGTAGTTAAGTAAAATACCTGCACACTTCAGTCTTTTATATTGCGCTCACTTTGTCTGTCTTCATTGTCTTTATTTCTGGGCATCAAGGAACACCTTTTATCCGACTGACATTTTGGTAGCAGAACCAGTTCACTGTAGTGCTATTGTATGAATGAATTTGCTTTTGTCTGTTAGCAAAACAGGTTGTCAACATACAGTTTAGAAAAGGTATACTGTGTATAGGAATAGCATATCTATGCTGTGTGGAGGAAATACTCTGTGTAGGAATAGCACGCTTTTGATTAGTAAATTGGTAAATGATCTGATTATTAATTTTTTTGGTGTATCTGAGGCAGATAGTATTGTTAGTTCTTATGAATTCACTGAGTGTTTTAATAGCAGCTTTTAGAAACTATTTAAAGAATTATCAGAAAGTGCAACATTGACAATTATCCCGACCCTGGAGGGATTAAAAACATTATCTTTACAAACCTGCTGTCTGTATTTTTAGTTGGCTGTAACAGCGTATGTCATGTTGTATGGTAGAGTTTTGTTTGTTGGTTTGTTTCTAAACTGGAGACCTGTTATGAGAGGGAAATCCATCCTGGTGCCCGGAGTCCAAGGCACGGTGCTGGCTTTCTGTGCTCTAGCCAGTGCTCCCTTTAGACCGTGAAAGCTTTTGTAGAAATTGAGACACAGGTTGCAGCTTTCTATGAAGAAGCTAAGGAAAAAATGAGATAGGTGAAATGCAAGGAGAATAAGTAGTTTAATGATTAATCAATCATGTACTGGAGATTTTTGTTCCCTATTGCTTGTTGTTTTGAAAAACTGACTGGTAATAGGTGGAAGGATGCAGGTGTCGTAACTCACTGCCTTGGTTAGTTGTTCAAATAGTGTGAAGAAGGTCCCTCTAATGTAGTTTTGCTATAAAAAGCTAGAACTATTGTAGGAAAGGACGTTAGCATAATTACTGGGTTTCTTATTTCCTAGAATCTTAGATCTAAACCCATGTTCTAGATTTAAATTATTGTGTACTCCAAAGGATTGTTTTGTCACACTTGCAAGACTTTCACGTTTATCTGTTAAAACAATAAATTTAACTATAGCTCACCTTATTTAAAAATGGATTATACTGAGAAGTTTCACACTGAGCAGTGAAAGGAAAATGTACGAGTTCAACAAAGATGTTCCACGGTAGTTCTGGAGAGCTGTTCTGCTGGGTGATTTCAGCCGCCTCCCGAAGCACTTCTGGTATTTGCGCAGTGTTGTTCTTTGGCTGAAGGAAATGCACGTGCAGTCCAGTTAAAAATAAAACTTGAATATTGTCTAGAAATCCTTAGAGCATGAACCGCATTTGTATCAAAATTAGAATGTGTTGCACCTTTATTAATAGACTTTGCTTTCAGAAGGAATTGGCAGTATCATCCCTCCCTTTCTATCAGAAAAGAATTACTTGCTGACTAGTTATTTACAGAACTTCAAACCACCCGTTCTGAAATACTACTACTGTGAATGTAACTTGCGTTGTAATCAATGATATTTTGGTGATAAGTCTTTTTGTACAAACCTTGCTGCTTTTATCCCTGCACAGCATCCAGTCTGCCTCTCCTTTTCTCTTGCTGTTGTCCCAGAGGATTGCTGCTGTTTTGGTGGTTCCAAAATTAATCTTTAATTTTTCAGACCCGTCACCCTCTGTATCTTGGCATATTGCACTTGGCATGTTTGCACATCCATGTCTCTCTGCGGAAAATATCTCGTGTTAGGATGTGGTGTGTTAAGAGACTAGGAAGAACCGTATAAAAATGGCTTTGAAGGCTGATTTCTGTTTTCACATGGATGGCATCTTTACTGGATGGAGTTCCGTGATTGAAAGATGATCATTGGCAATTAAACTTGATTTTATTGTTTTTCCCTACCTGCTCAAAACTCAGCGGAAACCCAGCAAGTAAAGTAATTGAAGATAACTGAGTTCTTTCGTGGACACAGCATGCCGTTACTAAACAGGTTACCTTGTCGCATATGACTGAATAAGCCATTTTAATACAGTTAGGTTGGAATGAACGATAAGTGAAATATTTATTTGCAAGGGCTTCTTGGGTTCTCCTGGAGCACATACTAAAGATGCCATTTCTGGGTTTTCAGCACTGTTAGGTGATGTTGAAACCAAACCCTGGAGTAGTGTTAAGCATAGAGCTTTTATCCAAATGCACTCTAGAGACTTGCCTGCACAGTGGCTCTAGGCCTGTTAATAACAACATAGCTGATGTGACCTGGGTAAAACCTTTAAGTGATCTGATGTTTTCTTCTTTTATTCTCCCACCCTCTTTTTTTTTTTCTCTTCGCTTTCGTGCTTCACACTAAAATCCAAGTCCCACACGATAAGCCCCAGAAAACCGGTCGGGAAAGATCAGTTAAATTTTGTTTTGAGCATGGCTCTTTTGGGAGGACAAGAATCTCTCAGGGGTTGTTTTTGGGTTGGGAAGTACAGAGTGTGGCGAGATCTTGGGCCTTTGACTTCAGAAAGGGCATCAACTGGGTGGTGTGTTGCCTAATGCTACTTTTCTTTTCATTTAGTGTGCAAATGCATCTTCCAAGTCTTGGATGACTACATACAGATAAGAGAGATTCCTTGAAACGAGTTGGGTCTCATTCTACTGGATTCAGATAGCCTCTCCTGCCTCCTGGAATAGTATCCCATGAGTAAGATAGTGCAGTGACGTTGAGTCTTTTGTTTTTGAATCCCTTGCTACGCCCTGGTGACACAGAGAGTAGAAGTTCTGGCAGAGCAGTCCTTCAGCAGCAATTTAAGTAAAAGTGCTGTGAGATGGAAAAAGAGCTTCAGTAAGGTAATTGAACAGCTAAAGAGAGATGCGTGTTTACAGGCTGCTGGAGGACAAATGCTACGGCCAGTCGGTTTACCTTACAGATAATTGGCAGTTTTGTTGGAGAAAATTACAAATTTGTTTGCTACTGCACCTCTACAGCTGTTTGTCTTGTTTTGTAAAGGGCAATTAGTTTACTACTGAAGGACAAGTAAAAATTAGGATTGCGTGGTCACTGTGTGTTTCTGAAAGCTCTCTGTCTAAAGTTAATTGGGGCTGAATAACAAGAAAGAGGCAGTTTACGGGGATGTGCTTTGTCTTTGTCTTCAAAAGCAGTTCTGTAGGAGAGGGGAAAAAACAAACCCTGTTGGTAAATGGTGCAGCAAAGGTCGAAGGCCGATCAGGATTCACTGAATTGACATGTCTTGTGTGATGTGCGCGTTGTATATAGCAGTATGAATATAATTTACGGTGGAATACGGAGTATACATTAATTTATGCTATAACGTTCACCGTGTATTCCAGGAAGCAGGCAGAGAGGGTTTTCGGAGTCCCCGGGGCAGAAGGGTGGGGTTCCCAGTGCGGAGCTGCGATAAGGAAGATTGGGCAGTGGATGTCAAAGAGAAGGGTCGAGGAGGTGATGTTATCCCTGTATGAAATAATAATCCACTACTGATTTCAGTCATGTTCGGTGTTTCAAACTTGTCTTGCAATAAGATACTGCAATTTCAAGGAAAGGTTGTGACCACTTCTCTATGGGAAAACACACATAGGGAGAACAGAACCAGGGCTTAACAGGAGAAGTTAGGAGGTGGTTTCCCCTGTCTCAATTCTAATCTCCAAGGAAAAATTGCCTGGTACTAGTGGTTTTTTCCCCCCCTGAATTCTCAATGCAAAAAGTAGAACACAATTGAGATGGGTAGGGAAAAACTGCACAGAATAAGAAAATCGAATTCACGTACAGAAGGGTAATTGCACATGTATTAAAAGAAGTAGTTAGTTTAAATAGACTTTTTTAATGTAGGTTATTGATCCTGGATCGTTAGGCCCAATAATGTTGCCATATATGAGAGAGTGAGTTATTTCCAAGCATTATATTAATTCCTGGCAGATATTACTGGTAGAAGTATAATGGAACCTCTTTCAGGTCATCAGGTAGGATCGTTATTATAAAGTTTAGGTCTTGACTCAGGATGGTTCTGAAAATGTATGGGTGTCAGCTTTGTTTCAAATGCTTATTTTTATCATAAACATATCCTTTATGGAATATGGGCATTAAAATTTATTAGTCTTAACGTAGTTTTTATATTAACTTTTTCTTTTCATCTTTCTTGATTTTTTTTTTTCATTGCTTTGGCTTGATTATGAGCAATATGGCTAAATTTTATTTGGCATTTGAGTAGTTGCTTATAAAAGGAAATTACTAGGAATTTGTGACTATGTAATTGCTTCTGTGTTTTTTCATGCTTGCATAATGATAGATTTTGTAAATTAATTCTGTCTTACAAATATATATAACCTCTAATAGGATAACTTTTTAAATGTGTCTCAGAAGCTTGTTTTCTTTGCTACTTCTTAGGTTAGAATACCAGCATTTTGAGATAGTCTTGACCTTATAGCCGAGCAAATGCTTAAATAGTGTGTTATACAGTACCCTGTACACATGGTTTTCAAGATTATTTAGACTCGTTATGAATGTGAGTTTTTCAATGTCAGGTACTATTAGTTACTTTATGGAAATGTTCATTGACTTCGATACCAAGGCCTGAAAAAAACTTTGGTGTAGTGTGATAGATAGTTAAACAGAGTTGTTAAAGTATACTTTCCTTACTCTTTTAAAGTGCAGTCTAATTCCACACCTGAAAATATTTTTCTTCCTTTCAGAACTACAAAATTCCACTAACGTTATAAGAGCGGTGAAACCCAGGACAAGGAAATGCAGCAAGGTTTGTATTTGCCAGAAGGACATTTAGCTATAAATTACTGGACTGATTGTGTTAGAAGTCCCACTTAATCTAGCCTGTTAATCTAAACTGGCATTTAGCTCAACTGATAATATGGTAGGAAAATGAAATAATTTCAAAGGAGTATTTCTGGGTGTAAATATTCAATATGGTAAATAGCTGATATTACTAAAATAAAAAGATAGCAAGATATTTTGAAGCTAGAAACAGAACTGTTATGTTCTGCCTTGGTAGTGGTTAATTCTGAAGACAGAGAAAAGTAAAAGTGGAAGGGAAATTTGAAATTAGAAGGGATGGTAAAATGGTACATGTATGAGGGATAAGGAAAAGCACTTTTGTTTTAAAGCAATGGGATTATATAAAAATGTGAAGGGGCTGCAAAGAAACAACATCACTTCAGCACAAGCGATGCTAGATTGGTTTTGAAAATACTTTTTGCATATTGTGTGATGTGTGTGTTTTATGTGCTGTTCTAAAATTATTATGACAACAGGAGATACTGAATCCTTTTACTGAAAAACTAAGTTTCTAAAATTATGTACAGCCAGGCCGTTTTTGGTTGAATAATACCTGTGCTCAAAGGTCTTCCAAAAGCTAAAAGACTTTTAAGCAGTAGATACCTTTAAATCACATAGGAAGCCATGTGTAAGATAAAACAATTTTCAGATTAAAAGTTATGTGTGCTCATAAGTCATAAGCCCTCTTAATTTGTTTTATAATAGAATGTAGAAAATTTTGCTTTCTTGCTATCTTTTTTTGGCTGTGCTCACTTAAAGTATTCTTCATGAAGGCATTCTTTAGACAATTATACTAATTACAAGCTAAGATGTGTTGGACCTTGATTTGGATGTAACTGCAATGGACAGTTGTTTCTACAATTGATCGTACTCTGTTTTCAAAAGTTGTGTGTTTTCTGTTGTATTTCTCAGTTTTTAAAAATTGCTGCTTCTAACAGTTCTGCTCAGAGGGGTAGTCTGGCCATCTGAGTCATGACTGACATCTTCCATCTATGAAAAAGGACTAAATCTAGGAAGTAGTATAAACTGTTTGTCATCTTTGCAGGCTGGTGATTTTGGTGATATCACAAATTGGCCAACACCAAGCGAAATAGCAAACAATGAAGTAAGTATCCTTTGTTACCTTTTTTAAAAAACCATATTGATTTCTCTGTTTAATGCTGTTCCCCCCCAGAATGCGCTTGGGGTGTTATAGGGCTTCAGCAGAAAACTTGTCAATAATTCAGGGTACTGGTCTATGCTTAACCGTCTGCACTGGTGCTGGAATTTCTGAACCCTTCACAAGCCCACACACGTACACTCCATTTATCATTAGTGGTGTGCCATGGACATGTAGGTAAAAATGTGGTGTATTTACTTCACCATTTTAAAACTTGTGTTTCCCCTTTTCTACTTGTTGGGAAGTTTGTGGGCAGATGAGAAGGCCTTTGGGGTTGTGAACGTGCTGCCCTCCCGTGAGGCTCAGAATACTTTGTCTTAGGACGACTTAGTGATGTCTGCCTTATTCCTCTGATATGTTTTTCCGATGCTGGATCTTTAGTTAACATCTATTCTGTCAAATTGTCTTCCTTTCACTTTATCTCAAGTGATAAGTGCGTAATATGTATTACACCTCTTTTTTGGTATTTAAGCAAGAACAGAGCACAGATGATTGCAAGCTATGAGGTGCCATTTCAGTCTTTGTTTTAGTTCTGCAGCACCCCTGTGATGCTTTTACTGTTTTCTGGCTGAGGGAAACCAGGAGATTTGGGTTCAGCAATGTACATTATATTATAATTCAAAGTGTTCAAATGAAAACTGAAAAGGACTGTATTAAGGTGGTTTGGCACAAGTAGTTTGTCCTGGGGCCTCAGTTTCTAGCACCCTCCCTTCTTCCCCAGCTGATTGTCATAACTCTGTTATTTGTGTCAGCAACAAAACATTTTCAAGTGTCTAACTTGGCTTTTAGCATTGCTGGTCAAAATGACAGATGTCTGTGGATTTGACACAACGTGATGTTTACTGCTAGGTAGAATTTACCTCCTCTAGTAGCTTGTTCTACAGGATCTCAAAGGAAATCTTTGAGATTGCTAGAAGAATCTTTAAAACCTGAATAGATTATATGCCAATAAAGCAACTTGTTCTGTTGCCTAGACACCAGTTAGAATACTTTGGTGTGTGCATACATCCCATCGAGGTTTAGGATTTATACAAGACCCTTGATTTGCACTTTTTTTTTAAAGCGTTTGTAAGCTTCTCCATCATCAGTATTCCTGTCAGTTGCTGAGATGTTGTGAATAGAAGAGATGACCACTTCAGAAGGAGACAGGGGTGATATATTTAATGATATTGTGAAGGACATGTGACTTGCAACCTAAATCTGCTAATTTATCTGGTGGCATTAGAGGTGTATAACGCTCAGCTGCCTGTCAGACTCCTTCCTTAGTTACTCATAAGAGTAGAAATAATTTCACCTGTGCTTTTTATACCTCAGATGCACAACCTTTTTGTTTGCTACAGCCTAATAACTCAAAAATGCTTTTCTTGAAGGTTGTGCAGTCAATTCCACTACACAGTACTTTGTGTTTGTAACTTTTTAAGAGACACCAGTTGTAATGTGTGAGATACAGTGCAGAGAAACTCTGTAACTGCGTCCAAAAATAACGATATTTTCTATCGTGTTCTGATGCTCAGAAAGGGGGAGGGTCTGCTGAGCTTAGATCTGAGAGACTGAACAGCATTGAAAGGATTCAAGTTTGTATCCTTTAATAATATTTGTAAATGCTAATGTTGATTTGTGACTGAGTCTAGAGTACGTTTATTTTAGCATCTCTTTTTTTTCTCTTTTTGGAAAATCTGATTTTAGTGGCTTAAGAAAACATGCACCCGTATCTTTTGCATTCGCTTTAGTACTGCAGGTCTTTGGCATCTACTTGGTGTTATGTCAAATTTTGATGTGATTAATGATGTCTGTACAGTACTAATGAGAGTGACTAAGAGACAAATATGTAGTGTTTCGTAAGAATATACACATTTAGTGTTTGCTCTCTGAAATAATTTACTTTAAGACAATTTTTTGAAAAGATTTTTTTGTTTTACCACATGATCTAGATTGAATTGTGTAGATGTTAATTAACCTTTTGCTGACTTGAGTATGTGGGAATTTTAGTACACAAATTCATGTAGTGTATGTTAAACCAAATAACATTTAGTTTGTATTTAATTTGGATTGGTTTGTCTAGGGCAAGGCTTTGCATTCAAATTAATTGTGGCATCGTACTGCAGTATCTACTGTATGTACTCCAACAGGTTCAAAGCTATCTCCATAACATAGGAGTATTCTTTCTGTTTGGCAGAAGTGTCTGTGAAGCTTAATTTTGCAGGTAGATATTATAGCAAATCATGGAATGGTTTGGGTTGGAAGGGACCTTTAAAGGTCACCTAGTCCAACCCCCCTGCCGTGGGCAGGGACGTCTTCAACCAGATCAAGTTGCTCAGAGCCCCGTCCAACCTGACCGTGAATGTGTCCAGGGATGGGGCATCCACCACCTCTCTGGGCAACCTGTGCCAGTGCCTCACCACCCTCATCCTGAAAAATTTCTTCCTTGTATTTCGCCTGGATCTCCCCTCTTTTAGTTTAAAACCATTACCCCTTGTCCTATTGCAACAGGCCCCATCAAAAAGTTTGTCCCCATCTTCCTTATAAGCCCCGTTTATGTACTGGGAGGCTGCTCTAAGGTCTGCCCAGAGCCTTCTCTTCTCCAGGCTGAACAACCCCAACTCTCTCAGCCTGTCTTCACAGCAGAGGTGCTCCAGCCCTCAGATCACCTTCGTGACCTCCTCTGGACTCGCCCCAACAGGTCCATGTCCTCCTTGTGCTGAGGACCCCAGAGCTGAGGGCAGTACTGCAGGGGGGTCTCACCAGAGCAGAGGGGCAGAATCCCCTCCCTCGACCTGCTGGTCACCCTGCTTGGGATGCAGCCCAGGGCTCGGTTGGCTTTCTGGGCTGCCAGCACACATGGCTGGGTCATGTCCAGCTTTTCATCCACCAGTACCTCCAAGTCTTTCTCCACAGGGCTGCTCGCAATCCATCCTCCACCCAGCCTGTATTGATACCAGGGAAAACGCTATTCGCTAAAATGCTGTTCATTTTGCCTTCTTTGAAACCTGTTAGTTATTCTGTGGGATTTCCAAGAAGTGATGATCTGCAGGATGCTGGCACTACTCAAAGGCACACAGTTCTTAGTAAATGCCGTATTCTAATGTGGGGAAAAAATAAATCTGTAACCGTACACCTCCACATCCTGTGATCTTTGGTTCATGTTCTGATTTAGTGGAACAGAATTGTCAGAGTTAAGACCTATGGCTCCTTATAGTTTACATGAACATTTGGCATGCTGTTGAGATTGTACAGCATCATGGGAATTTCTGATTTACCATTCAGCATTCTGTAAGCGTAGCTTTTAAAAGATAATCAGTCTGAACAGTAGGTACTGGTGAGTAATATTTCTTTCCTATAAAAGAAATTTCAGTTCTGAGGTGCTGAAACATGATTGTTGTGCACTCTGTAATTCTACATCTTCAATTGAAAAAAACAAAACAAAACCTTCCTTAGTCTAAAAATTCTTTTGATAGTCTTGCCAAGTTAGCAGAAAATAGAACTATTTAAAATGAGACTTTACAAAACATCACAGTTCTTAAAACTCACCCTCCTGAAGAGGCTGAGAACAGGTAATAGCGAAGGAATTTTAATCGGTAAAGGAAACTTACACCTTTTGCTCCCAGCAGCTATGCTCTTGGAAATAATTACCAGTATCTCTTGCAGTGTAAGACTGTAAGTCACAGTAAGAAGCCAACAAATAGAAGAGAAAAGGAGGAGAAATCTGATCAAAAAAGCAATAATGGAATCAAGGACAACCCAGAGGCAAAGCCAGATGGTCCAGGAGATAACACTAGCGAAGATGAAGCTCAAACTAATAACCAAAGGAAAAAAGGTCAGTCTGGGCACTAGGTGTAATGCAGTAAGTCACCATTGATACAGTTACATGAATTCCAGTTGAATGACTTGATGAAACTTTTTCTGTTTTGCATTTTCTAGGTGATAACAGGATAAATTGCTTTCTGCTAGGAAGCTTGAAACAGGCTTCCTTACTCGGGTTTTGGAGTGTTTTGTTTAGTCAAATAGGAATTCTGGGGAAAAAGCAGCTCGTGTCCTACTGATGGTGCCTGGAGAGCTGAGAATTTCTGGAAAATTTTAGCATGGCTGTACAAACCATTACTGTCTCTCATATCTTTGTTTCCCTAAATAGATAGCATTATGTTAATTTAACTTCATATGTATGTGTCTGTGTTCACTATATATACTAACGCTTTAATTTTCATGTTTTACTATTGGCTTACACCTTGAAGTGATCACTTGAAAACTAAACCAGGTTATTCATTTCCTTTTGAATCAATCTGTTACATTAAAAATAGGAAGCAAACCTGTGTTTCGTTTGGTCAGTAGGCTGGAGAAACAGCTGAGAGAGTTTTAAGATATTGCTGCCATCAGCTGTTGCTTTTTTTCTTGCTTCCCTGCTGGTATTTCTTCAGATCCTAAAGACCTTTGTTGTTTAGATTTGTTAATCTTCCTATGTATATACTTAAACCCAAAACTTTTATAGCTTTTAATTTTTTC
Organism: Cariama cristata; assembly: GCF_000690535.1. Taxonomy (NCBI): domain Eukaryota; kingdom Metazoa; phylum Chordata; class Aves; order Cariamiformes; family Cariamidae; genus Cariama; species Cariama cristata. The sequence continues at coordinate 36,373 of NW_009615729.1, read as the reverse complement.
AGTCTAAGTGGAAATATAAAGTAAAGCATTCTACAGCTACAATCTCTTGGTTTTTTTGTCCCGTTCCCCCACCCCCAGTGTGGATAAGGCATTTTATGTATTTGCTTATATTTCTTTTATATTTCTTGGCTACAAAGGTATGAAGCCCACAATACCAATCAAGTACAGAACAGCAAATATTATCATTAAATAGATGGTTACTGGATGTTTTAGGCCAGCCTACAACAAAATACAGCTTTGTTAATAATTGTTGATGCACATGAATGAACTTAATCTGAATATCTCAAGGTAAAAATACAGTACGACAGCTAAATTCTCAGGACAATGTTTATGGTTTGTGATTAAAATATTATTTTGGTGGTGAACTTGATATGTTATTTTTTACCTTTTAAGTTTCATATGCAAGTTGTTAAATTATATAGTAACGAATTCACTGTATATATTTAACACTTACGTAGCTATAAATTCTTGGTAATGGAGCTCACATCTAAAAATTCATTAAATAAAAAAGCTCACCTTCATTTCATGTATTTAAATCTTAGATAAGGTTACCTTTCAGTTTGCTGAATTTATTACTACTGCGTTTTTTATTGTTTAGTCATACATCATATCTTAAAATCTCAATGTTAAACTTTTCCCAGTTTTTAAACTTTGAAATTAACTTTTACTAGTTGTACAAGAAGAATTCTGTAGAGTCTTTTCAGGAGCTGAAACCTCAAGTAGTACTATAATAAAGAGTAATATATTAACTTTTCAAGGCAACAAGCAGAAATGGGTGCCACTTCACTTGGATGATGTAAGGTCAGACAGTCAAGAAAGACCAGGCTCTCGAACTAGCTCAAGATTTCTGCTGGAAACAAACAAGTTAATACCTCATAACAGACGGAATGAGACAAGAAGTAAGTAGTTTTCAATTTCTGGGTCTTCCTATTTGTGGCAAATAAAGTATAATACCACGTGAGTAGGCGTTAGATTGGCAGTTTATGTGGAAACTTGACTTTGCCTAAGTAAGACCTAGTGTTTATATTTGCCAATAACCATCAAAAAATAAATAAATTGTACTGTAGTTTAACAAATTTTAAGTTGGAAAGTTCTATTCAAAAGTTTACTGTGAGATTTTTATTTTTTTTCTAACCTCTTCACTGATCAGAGTTGTAATGTCTCAGTCACTCACTCTGCTGGGTAACCACGTTTGGAAACAGTCTATCTTTACGGCGTGTGCTGGTGCTCTGAATCAGAGCAGCATATATTTTTCTCTTCATGGCTCCCTACAGACTCGTGGGCCACAGCTTTATGATGGGGAAAGTCTGGAAATCGTTTCATAAGGGGGCTGCTCTGTCCTGCTCTGCTGCTATTCCCACAGCTTGTTGCCACCAGAGCAATTGCTTGTGGACCTACGCTTTGAACTCTGCTTTGGCAATTCTACTGATCGTTTTTTCTTTAAGTTGGACCAATTCTTTCAGTTCCCCGACCTATTTCTCAGCATGGCCATGCAAAAAGTTGTATTAACCCAACAGAGGGAGAAAATCCACCCCAGCTGGTACTGCTTCTGGTCCTCAGGTGTTCTGAGTACAGCTTGTCAGGAGGCAGAAATCTCAGCCTGAGTGTAACTCTTTGGTTTATGTATTTGTGTTTGAAGTTTTAAAATTGCAATATACATTAACAATTTAAGTGTTTGCTCATTATAAGTGCAGGATGCTACTGAGATGGGATTTGCTTATGAGGTCGTTTTAGGAACATGGATGTAAGGGTTTGATCTGGATGTCTGAGGGATAGACAGGGGCAGGGGGAGGATTTTTACCAGTGTATCACTTTCTTCAGCGGTTATTCCTCAGGATGGTCAAATGACCAGAAACTTGCAGCATGAGCTCTACCTCAAGGCTCTGGTGATTCAAGACCACTTTCAGTGAGAGAACATAAAACATTTCTTGCTCCTCAGGAACATTGGCTGTTTAAATGAAAAAACTTGTTCCAGGCTTAAATACAACACTAACTCATGAAGGTGTTATATGTAGGACTTTGAGCCCCATATACTCCTAGTACAAAAATAAAACCGATTTGGGGAAATAGTTGGAGTAATGCCTACGCATTTGGGGTCTCTGAGGTTGAGGGTAGCAAGTGCCAAGGCTAAGGTCCAAATTCTCAGTGAGACACACGCACGTACAGATTACAACATTCGTAAGTTCAGAGTCTTATTTGACAGAAAATAAAGTACAGGAACTTGAATGTATGAGCATACATATTTTGTTGCAGGATTCATTAAAAATAGTTGCTAGTAAAACAAGATTTCTAACACGAACAAAGTATTTTATCTTTAGTCATTCCCTTGTTAAATTCAGCACCTCTCAATTTGATTGAGTAGGGGCT
>NW_009615729.1:0-33975 GCF_000690535.1 Cariama cristata | reverse complement strand
GCATTCCTCTGACAAAGAGGTCCCCTGGCATCTGGAAAACTATCCAATTACAACTTAAACTTTAAGCAGGGGTGACTGGCTGAAGGTGGAAGTCTCAAAGAGTGTTGGGAAAAGAGAAAGAAATGGTGCAAGAGAGGGCTTCATTTTTCTGTCATGAGTAAAGTGAGAATTACACCTGTCCTTAAGTTTTGTGGTGAGTGGAGCCAAGGTCCCTGGGGTCTGGCTTGGACCTGCTTGCTTTCCTTTCTTCTTCTGCTTCTCTCTTGCTTTCTTTTGTTATATTGAGACCACATATTTATACGAAAAACTTACATAGATTCTTACAGAGTCGTCTTAGATTTGCATGTGTTCTCAAAAAAGGGTCCTTAACTTCAAAGCTCAGTTTGGGGCAGGACTGGCAGAAAATAAACAATTGCTGTTAAACGGGCAGAGTCCAGGGAGCAGTAGATGGCTGCTCCTGGGAGCAAAAGGGAGGCTCCAGAGAGTCATTGCTGTGGAAATCCCACCCCGAGCGGGATGATCAAGAGCTAGCAGCTCTTCCTAGCTCTCTCTAGGTACTGGGAGTTGTCCACAGGAGGAGACTGTGTAACCGTGCCTGGAAGAAGTAGTGCGTGATCATCCCCTCCCGTCCCAAGCCTATCCGAGGTATCGTGATCCCTGAGCTGGCACCAGGGTGTCCAGTTGCTTCAGAGGCGTTCAAGATTGACTGCCAGTCAAGCCCATTTACTCTTCTTTGTTGCCAACAGCTTCTGCCCGACTCGCCCATAGGCATGGCTGGGCAAACCTTCGTAGCTTCAGAGCTGACCTTCTGCTTCAGCCAGCATGACCGAGTCAGTGGATTGCCTGGGCGCAAGCTGACAACTCTACGTTACAAGGGACTTCTTGGCGCTGTGATATCTAATTGTGATTACAAGTATTATACTTTTTTCTCTTAAAGATTGGCGTCGTGATAGAGAAAAGAGAGATGATCATGATGAAGTGTGCAGCGTGAGAAGTGAGGGTGGCAGCGTCCGAGGATTCTCCAGAGGCAGAGGAAGAGGTAGAGGCAGAGGAAGAGGACGAGCCAGAGGAAACCCCAGAAGTATGCAAAGAAAGTAGATGCTTAGCAAAAAATTTAGAACTATGCTTATAATGTTGTTGTTTGCACATGAAGTAAGAGTTGTCTCAAAAAAGATATCTGTAACAATACAGTAAAGTAGCTTGAGTCTTTTTAAATTCAGATGGTGAAAACCAACAGTAAAATAGCAGTGTGTATCATGCCTTAAAAATATTTGTGTGCTGGATTTAATATTTTTCATCATCTTTCTTTTATGTTCTCCTTTATTTTGAAGTGAACTTTGAATATTCACTTGGTTATCAAGAACTGTATGGTGAAAGAACTGACCAAATATTTCAACCTGAGCTTAATGCTGGTGTGATGTATTACTATAGTGATGGAACAGGAGTGCAGATGTATTCTGTGGATGAAGCACTTCTCAAAGAATATATAAAACATCAAATGTAAGTAGACTGTTTAATGTACTAATATTTTTAGGGATCTAGTTAAGATAAAATAACTCTTTTCAAACAGTGTTTAATCCTTATTATCCATATAAAGATGGAGATTAAGGCGTTTCACTTTAACTTTTTGATTTGACCATTATCAGTGCCTGCTTGAATTTATTCACTAGTGGGGTGGAAAAACTTGAGTGATGGGGAGGACTTTTAAGGAAGCTGTTCTGCGTCTTGTGCTGTAGTCTGGCTCTAACTCATATACCTGCTTTATTTATGGTACGTAGCCCTCTCTTTATGTTGTCATGTAACTGAGATATGGATGTCTCTGAGCTTGTGCTTTTGAGTACTGTTGGTCTGTTTGCCTATAAAGCTCTTTCTTGGGTGATGTAGCTAGACGTTTCCCTTATTTGCTCTCAATTTCACTTTGAGAAGTCTTGTTAGTTTTATGTTTTCAGAGTGTTTCACCTGAAACATTTAACTGAAAGAGAGTAGTTTTGCAATGATACTTGATTTTTCAATAATCTGAAATGTTTACTTTCTCGTGTACACCATTAGGCAATGAGAAACCATCTGGAAGACTGATTATCACCAGGAGACAAGTCAAAAAGGGCCTGGAAACCGCTAGTTCATTTTAAAGAGACAGTTTCCACCACTGGCAGATATTTCATCCTCTGTACTTGCAACGGCATTTCTCTGCGATGCCTTTGTGGTGGTTTTGGATTGCCCTTGTATTCCATAAAGCAACTTGCTTATTTTATTCTTGCTTCTTTTGTTACAGTTGACGCAAAAAGGAAGAGAAAAGCCTCTTTAAGGGCAGAAAGTATCTGGCATGTGGCTATCAACTTCAAAACTTCTATTGCAGTCTTTTTTGTTACTCTTGCTGCCAGGCCCCTATGAGACCTGACAGTGGACATGTACCCCCATGTCAGGACAATCGGCCTGCACTGTCCTCAGACAAGTGAGGGAGGAGCACAGACACTCCACTGTTGGCCAGATTTCTGGGCATGCAGTGTAGAATCCAGACCTTCTAAGGTAGGACATGATGATGTCCCCCTCTGCTGAGAAAAATGTCAGTTACAGCATTGGTCACATCTGACTTCTGGTTATATTTGTATTTTATTGTAGCAACAAGAGGTTGGCAGGTGTCAATAGAAGACTTGACTTGGCTGGCTAACCAGAGCCATTGGTTGCTTGTCTGATATGAACTCCTAAGGCAGTTTGATTATGGAGTTTGCTTTCCATGAGAGAGAGGGAGATTCTTGAGCAGGTTTAGAATACCACTTCACTATTTTCATGCTCCTTTTTTAAAAAAAAAAAAGTGGTTTTTTTAATCTATTCGCTTTTTTTATCACATTAAAATTGATGGGAAACAGGCTTTATTCATCAATTACCTATTATTAACTTCTAAATGGAGATGGTTTTGTCTGCCCTTCATAATTTAGTTATAAAATATTAGAGTGACTATGCCAAAGAAGGAAGCATATACAAAATAAAACTACACAGAACTGTGAAGACACAGAGTTCCTTCTGGAGTCCAAGATAAATCAGGATATATTAGAGAAGTGAGATTGGTTTGAATCCTAGTGAATTGATGAATTTTAAAACAATTTACTTGCTTAATAGGGAAAAATCTTAGAGATTGTGTCCAACGGAGTTGATGTCCAATTACAGTAAGAAATACACTGCTATCAAGCAGTTTATGCTTGTCCCAAGAACCAGCTTGATGTGCAAGAGAGTAATATTTGTATTACATATAAAAATATCTTTAATGTTTTTTATTACAGGCTGAAGTTGTCAGCCTGAAAAATTTCAGTGTTTATCAACTTCTCAGTCTGCAACATGCAGTAGAACTCTATTTAAAGTCCTCTTTCTTTAAAAAATAAGTGAAAAAATGTTCAGACATGCATCCAAGTCTGCATCAATTCAAGAATAAGCGAAGGGACTATGAGGAAAATGAAAAGCTGGAGGGGGTGTGTGTGTGTTTAGGCTTATCCCTCTACTTGGAGCGAACTTGTGAGTTGTCTTCATTTATCATTAATGGTCTTTCACATTCCTTTTTCTAGAGTGATGGACATCAAATGAGGCAGTTTGAGTCAAGTTCAGTCATTGTCCATTTCTGCTTGTGGAATTTTTAACTAGGTGAATCGTTACAAGATTTTACCTTTACTGTATGACTGTAAAGGTAACATTAGTAAAATGTTGGTATATGACTTTTGTGCTTGCTTCTAGATTGGGAGGGGAACAGAAATGTAGCAGTTCAGAACAGTAAATAGGATATTCTTGAAAGAAACCTTCTCTTCATGCACAGTTGCTTGACTGATCAATTTACTTAGCTCTGAATAAGAGCTTAATTCTCCAAAAGCCTTTTTCTTTTCTCTGTTTGAATTAATGGCAATGTTTTCATTTGTTGTATTGTCCAACTTTGAGACTTTATATTCATTCTGTCTTGGAGCTGAGTGTTTCATATAGAGAGCTTTTACTTTGAATTTCTTTAGCTACCAAAAAATTAGAGAAAGAAATGGTATCAAGCTTCTCCTTGGGTCAATGATGGCATCAGAGTCCTCTCCTCTTGGTAACTTTGGCCTTGATCCCAACTTCGCTGGAGACACTTAGCATTTTATACTTTTTTGGAATTAGAATTAACTTTTATTTACATTTGCATGTGTGGTTTTTTTCTCAGCATTTTAATGCCCTCTTGTCTTATTTTTGCACTACCTCTGTTTTTATGTCATAGAATTTTAATTGCTGTCCATTAAATATTTCACTATGTACGTCTTCCTGAACCTGATGAGGAGTAGTATTCCTTGGATGTAATGTGTAAAATCATGGTATGATGTGTAAACTCTGTGAAAGGCCTAGATTTAGTCGTCATGATTAAATTGGGTTTTTTCCCATTCTTTTTCATAGGAAGTTTTCTCGTTCCCTTGCTTTGTGTGACAGATCATGATTTGAATTTCTTTCTTTTTCCCTTCACTAAGTATAAAATATCTTGACACTCTGATCATTTCATAGAGCAGCTTCATTGTGTAAGATGATTTGTCTCTCTGCTGTTTCTTTGTCCCCTGTCTCTCTTGTTCTGTGGTATTGTCAGATTCCTGAAATGGTCCTTGTCCCTCATGTCTTTATCCACTAAACATCATCTTTTCTTTTAGACTTTACCTTTCTCCGTGGGCTGTTGTGCCTTTTGGTACAGTTTCATGACAAATACAACATTACTATTTTTGTTTTCTCATCTTCCCACAAGCATGCTTGAAGTATAATACATATATGTGCCTCAACACTCAGATAGGATACTTACACCTTCTAATGTACTGGAATCTGGGAAAAGAAAAGGTACAGTTCAGGATGGAGGTGCACTGATACTGCTGTGTGGGAAATAACTTCTGCCCTGACTGTAAGCAGTCGTTGGCCTTCCTCTATGTGGAGGCTCAGAGAATGTTGTTTCCTTCTGTTCATGTAAGTAATAAGGGAGGGGATGGGTGAAAGAAAAATTGAGCATAGTTTTTCCTTCTGCAGTTCATGTACGCAAATGTAACAAGGCTTTGATTTGTACCCCTGTGTACTGTACTGGATCATAAGGCTTTCGTACCATGTCGACCATGCATGCTGTTCTGTAAGTCTCGCTTATAACGATGCACCTGTTGAAAGAATGGTTTTGTCAATGACAAAGTATACTCTGTTTTTAATGGAAGACTTTAACAAGGAATCTCTAAGCTGCTGTTCTAGGATTTTCTTTAACCTATAATGGGCTCATATTTGTATGTTTCTTTCTGCAGTGAGTATTATTTCAGCACAGAAAATTTGGAAAGAGACTTCTTTCTGAGGAGAAAGATGGACCAACAAGGATTTCTGCCCGTTTCATTGATTGCTAGCTTCCGTCGCATGCAAGCTCTGACTACAAACGCTGCACTGATTTTGGAGGTAAAATAATTCAGAAGTGTATATGTAGAAAGTTGCTTGGTCAATTTTGTACTGCCATTTAAAGTCAGTGCTATGGAGTTAAGAAAGATTTCTGTTTGCGATGGCAAGGATTTTATAAAGAGGCTATAAATGGCAGAGTTTGTGGGTTTTTTCTTTTTTTGGACGGTGCTGGATACATCAAGTTTTAAAAGTTATAATATGTTTGTCATGCAGGCCCTAAAAGACAGCACAGAAGTTGAAACTGTGGATCAGATGATAAGAAAAAAGGTTAATCCAGAAAAGTGGCCAATTCCAGGTCCTCCTCCGTGCAGTCTGCCACCAACTGACTTTTCTCAGCTCATCAATTGTCCAGAATTCATACCAGGCCAAATTTTTGGCTCACATACTGGTAAAGGATTTTTTTATAGAAACATAGGTTTAGGACTGTCTATCTAGCCTAGGAAGTTTGCCTCTTGATACTGATTTCATAATAGAAGTTGTACATTTGGTAACGGTTTATTCAGCTGATATGCTTGTCAGCCGTGCAGTTGCCAAGTCACATGGCTGGCACCGCTGATGTGAAGTAGATAAAAATGTCTCTTTTGTGTTACGGCTGTGACCGTTCTCCGTAATATAGTGGGATGGACTGTACTCCTTTAGTAGGAGTAGCAGAAGTAGTAATAGTAATCTTAAGTTAGTTGTAAAATCTGCTTTATTTTGGTAGCAGCTGAACGTTAACTCTTTATTTGGTGTATCCTGGTTCTGGATGGGGATCTCATTCTCACTATTAATGGGGAGATGGCTTTGTTCGCTGACAACACTTGGCAAGGAGATCTTTTACTAAACTGTGTTGGCTGGAATTAAATGGGAAGAATGAAGACTGAGTAAGGCAGCCATCCGTAGAGCCGGAGTATGGTGTGGAGAAAACATGTCCCTAATGATGCTGCTCTTGTTTTCTAAATGATGCATAATTTCTCTCAGGCTGTTAGAAACTTTCCACGTACATAAGTTGCTAGAATCAATCTTTTCCTAAAACGTTGAGTGAGCTGTGAAAAGCTATCTCCGAAAAAAATGAAAAGAAATTCTGCTGATCAGTGTTATATTTGAGCAGAAAGGTAGAAAAATGGTAGCTGCAGTTCAAAGAAAGACTAGTGAAACAATTTAAACCGTAGAGCCGGAGTATGGTGTGGAGAAAACATGTCCCTAATGATGCTGCTCTTGTTTTCTAAATGATGCATAATTTCTCTCAGGCTGTTAGAGACTTTCCACGTACATAAGTTGCTAGAATCAATCTTTTCCTAAAATGTTGAGTGAGCTGTGAAAAGCTGTCTCCGAAAAATGAAAAGAAATTCTGCTGATCAGTGTTATATTTGAGCAGAAAGGTAGAAAAATGGTAGCTGCAGTTCAAAGAAAGACTAGTGAAACAATTTAAAAAACAAAACAAAACAAAAAACCAACCAAAAAAAACCAAACCACCAAACACCCAACCAACAGCAAAACAACCACAACAGGAACTGAACTACTGTTTTCCACTGCTAGAGTCTGCACCAAGTTCCCCGAGAATGGGAAGCCCACTGAATCCGAAGGAAAACACTGAAACAACTAATTTTCGGGTAATGTCTAAAGGATTGTCTACAAGCTTGCCTGATTTGGACTCTGAACCTTGGATAGAAGTGAAGAAGAGGCATCGTGCATCCACAGTCAAACTAAAGGTAAAATCAAAAACCTTTAAGTTATGTTTATTTAAACAGATGCAAAAACTGCCAACTTTGACACTGTACTGTAGAACAAGATTTTTCACGTCTTAATGTATGTGATGCTTGATAATGCAGTACAGTTAGTCTGTGTACTTCTCATTGTACCAGACCTAGAGTAACTAAATGCATTTAAAATCATGATCCAAAGCTCACTGAAATGAAAAGAAAATATTGGTGTGTTTTTTCTGCTGAGGGACAGTTGTACCTGTTGATTATTGAAAAATGTATTGTAATGTGCATTGAGAATTGTTCTAAAAGCTTATGGCAGAATTATTTAGAACAGTAATTTGCTTAATAAACACCTGAAAGTGGCTGTATTGTTTCTAATTCCTGTACATTTCTTTATTGAAAATGTTTCATCGTGATCTATTTATTTCTCATTTGGATAATTGCTATCCAATTCAAATATAAAATGCATCACCTTCTCTAACCTAGGAAAGTGTTCCTGTACCTGATCAAACATCAGATCAACAACAGCCACCCCCACCTCCAGAGGAACAAGAACAAGAAGAACTTGATTTTTTGTTTGATGAAGAGATGGAACAAATTCAAGGTCGGAAGAATAAATTTACTGATTGGTCGGACAGCGATTCTGATTATGAAATTAATGATCAGGACGTAAACAAGATTTTGATTGTAACACAGACACCACCATATATGAGAAAACATCCTGGTGGAGATCGTACCGGCAACCATGTATGCCGTGCAAAAATTACATCAGAACTTGCTAAAGTTATTAACGATGGCTTATACTACTATGAACAGGATTTGTGGATGGAGCAGAGTGAAAATGACACTGTGATGAAGGTAACTCTCTTCATTTTTGACCTGAAAACCATGCCTGTCCAAACAGTTCCAGAATTGATTTCAGCCATCTGCTACTTAATTGTAAAATGCTACCCTTCTTTGAAAGAAAAGTGACAGTAGTTGAATTTACAGGTCTATTGAATTCCTTTACTTAGATAATGTTGTAAACAGTTGAAAGCAAAACCAGCAAGTTTTTCTTGTCACAGATTTGACTAAAAACATTGAATGAATATTGGGTTTAGAACTATTTTTAACATTTTGGATATGGTTCAACTTGTCCAGTGTTTTCTTGTTCTATGAATAGTCTGTTTCATAACACTTGCAAACCCCTGCTAGAGGGGAAAGAGGCACATTTCTGAGAAGAGATAGTAAGAGAGGAAGGTAATACGGTCATTTTAAAGTAGTTTTATATTAAGGTGCTGTTTGCCTTGTGGCTTGTTAGAATGATAGCTCCATGAGCAAATGAAACTTGGGGTTGCACACCTTATTATAGAAACCCTTTTATTTCCTAGCCTGTACACGGGCCCCTGTCTTTGAGGCTTTCCAAACTTTGCAAGGAGATTGTCAGCTTTGTGATTTTTTTTTAATTTTTTTTTTATAAAAATATTACTAAGCAGCTGTAAAATGACAGATGAGTTGAACTCCAGCACGGCAAAGGCAGAGGTCAACATGGCACGCTGCAGTCCTGTACCTTACTGCTCTTGGTTTAATAAGAAACCCCTTCTTTTGTGCAAGCGAGCCCAGCGAGATGCACGTCTGTAGCAATCCCACTGTAGGTGTTAGGTGTACAGAAATGTAAAGTTACTTGAATGCTAAGCTTTATTTGTGCACAAGGGTAAAGGTGGGGAGGGGGGAAAGTAGCTTAAAGGGCAAATGGAGCGTGTGGGTACAAAAAAAGAGCTAACAAAGGTAGAAATGGATGTTGAGAGTAAGAGCAAGAAATAAAGGTAGAATTCAGCGTATGGACTTTCTATGACAAAGGAAATGGACCAAGAAAACCGGCAAACTGGAAGAGGACAGTGAGAAATGGCACACAACAAGAGAAAATATTTTTGGTTTTGTTATATTCTTGATGGTTTAAACAAGATTTTTCACACACAGCATGCACGCATGCGTGTGTCCCACCCCGCCTTCAGCTGAGTAGGGGCTTGAGTAAGATAAATTTTTAAAAATTTAAGAAAAAAAAACAACCCCAACAAACCACTTCCTTTACTAATGTTGGCTTTTCTTTAGATGTAGCCTGAGGAAGGGAGCAGGGCCTCTTCTGCTCCCCTAAATTGCCAGGGCCCTCCTCGGCACACTTATTGCAGAATAAGGAAGGTTTGGGGCTTGGCAAGGGGTGGGACCTCAGTCGTTCCTATTTCTTATTTGTCTGTGAAAATTTGGGTGTAGATGGCCTTACCTGCCTCCATTCGCCCCTTTGGTGTAACTCTTTCTTTTGGCTGGTGCAGCGTGAGCTGCGTTAGGTTATACCTGGTGTTCACGGCAACCGTTTCTACAGTGTGTCTTAGAGACTCCTTCCATCGTCCTGAAAAGAAATCTGTGCTGGCTGGCTGTGGGTAGTTGTGGGTCACTTCTGGCTTGTGTGTGTTCTCTCGTATGAAATTCACCTGTTTCTCGGGATGATATCCATTATCACGCTTTGCGTTGACAGTATGCTTTTTCTAATTCAGCAAGAGATTGAGAACTTTAAGAAGTTAAATCTCATTAGTAAGGAAGAGTTTGATAGTCTTGCACCAGAACCCATTGCTGATCCAACCCAAGAAGTTCTTCCAGGACCTCCAGGGTTGCAGAAAGGTAAGTAATACGTATTTGTTTTTAGAATCTCTGTAATAAAGAACAATTCTGTAGGTGTGTTTAACTCTTTCTGCCTGTGTCGTATCTTAATTTGGGTTCAGTCAGCAGTCTGAGGGGCTTTTTCTTTGCTAATTTTTCAGATTGTCAGCTCTTCATCTGTAGTGTGGTTTCCATTGAATTAGAAGCAGCTGGTAGGCGTACTTTTCAGGATATATAAGAGCATCAAAAGGCAGCGTTCTATTTTGTTGTCACATTATACCAACACCAGGTGCTTTTTGTGTAACTTGGCATTTCCAATGTGTAAAGTAATAGCTAGTGATGTTGTGAAACATTTTCTAGAAAGCAGTATTTTTGTGGGAAATGGGGATAGAACAGAGTGAGATTAGAAGAATTTTCTGCTTGTATCGTAACCTTACTGAGAAGTCACAATGTCCAAATCTTATCTTTTGAGGTATTTCTGAGATAGTAGTAGTATTAACATTTACTAGGATACATGCTAATAGCATCTTTAAAGTAGTTGAAGAAAACCACCTCACTAAACCCACCACCTCACCAAAAAGCAAGAACGAGGTTACACTTTCACCAATGTTTATTTTTCATTACTTTGCTAGTGTAGACACACAAGGACAAGCAGGTAAGAAAGAAGTGGTTTTAAATTTTCTAGCAAAGACATGCTTGAAACATTACTTCATAGCTTTGAGCAGTTTGTCCTTCTACACCAAGTGCTTTTATTTATTTGATTATCCTTTGGGGATGATGCAGGTCACTTGAAACGAAACAGGCCTTTAAGATAGTAGATACCAAGGGAGCTTAGGCTTTGCAATCCTAAGTTTCTTTTGAAAACAAATGTTTCCTCCTTCCTGCCTCAGATTTAGCAGTGGAGCTGGCTTGTAATTTAAGTATCGAAGTACCTCCAACGTCAGCAATAGCTCGATCGCTGCCAACAGCAGTTCCAGATTCCCCCTGTGTTCACCCTGGCGTCACCCCACGAACACCTCGCACCCCGAGGCTGCAGGATCCCAACAAAACACCCAGGTTCTACCCTGTGGTTAAAGAAGCACGATCCGTTGATGTAAAGGTAAAAGTAAAGATGCAATATCTTTTTAAAAACCAGAAGAAGCCTATAAAGCTGATGCCTGTGCGTATGATTTAACAAGAATGAAAAGGCAAAAAATGCAATGCTTGTACTTTTTTATTGTTTCTCTTCAACATATTTACCATGTTTCATTCTTTTTTTATTTCTACAAAATGGTTTCCAAGTTTTCTCTGTAACATTTCAGCAAGGACTTTTGAGAAAAAGTGTAATGTCTAAAGGCTTTTAATTTCTTACATAAGACTAATCTTTAGGTTATGAAACTGGGGTGTTGTGACTTTATAAAGTGTTAGATAGAATATAAAATTTTTAGAACTTTGTTTTAAGAGGGAGAGAATGCATGAAATTAAATTAGGGAAATAAATACTTCATTTACTTTCTTAGACTCCAAGAAAAAGAAAAACACGACACAGTACAAATCCTCCCTTAGAATGCCATGTTGGTTGGGTGATGGATTCCAGAGACCACAGGCCGAGAACTTCCTCTGTGAGGTAAATTTGTTTGTCGTAGAAAATTTGTTTGCGATGTCATTAGTTCTTACTGCTAATGGAGAAATAGGCTACCATAAAAGACAATTCATAAATAGAGTGGAAGCAAGAAAAGAGCCATCAAGAAAGGCAAAACAATAGAATAGAAAGCTATCTGGAAGTAAGCTAGTTAGTCCAACTACGTTCACTAAGTTGTTTCTTGATCCACAATATAGTAGTAGTAATATTACTTGAAGTACTGATGTTTACTTCAGGGATTTTTGCCTTGAAGTGGTCATTTAAAATCAGGCACTACAGTAAGGTTTAATTATCATCATCCAAAACTGCCTGGGTTTTTTTTGACATGTTAGCACAGAATCCGATTCTCTTGAGGTACACCCAAAAGCAGATGACTGGGACCCCAGGCACGCGTTGTAGCAGTCGGCAGGTGACTGTCCTCTCCTGACAGCTCTTGCGTGGATCAGAATGGTTGAAAACTGATTCTGTAGAAAAGCACTCTTTATAGGACAGAAATACGTTGTGGTATTTTACGTTCGTTTTGTTTTAATTCAGCAGTTCCAATGCTTCGCCTTCAGAAGGAGCTCCGCTAGCAGGAAGTTACGGGTGTACTCCAAATTCTCTTCCAAAATTTCAGCATCCTTCTCATGAACTGTTAAAGGAAAATGGCTTTACTCAACAGGTGTACCACAAGTATCGTCGCAGGTGTCTAACGGGTAAGCTGCTAAATGTGCTTCCTAAAATTTTAGGTAGAAGTTACCAGGTGTCATCTGATACCAGTTTTTCTCCTCCTTAATTTTTCTTGGGAAAGGAAAGCAAAATTTATTTGATGCTTCTATTTTATGAACTCTGCTTTCCATTTAACTTTACATTCCCTGACAAAAAAAAATTACCCTCAGAATTAAACTTAAGTTACCGGAAGATCTTGTGTATGTATTACTAATGGAAAAGCACTTGAAAGTATTCTGCTGAAAAATTAAAAACAGCTTTGTGTGGGCTTTTTTTTTCCTTTCTTTTTTCTTCCAGAGAGGAAACGGTTGGGAATCGGCCAGTCCCAAGAAATGAACACACTTTTTCGTTTCTGGTCCTTTTTTCTGAGAGATCACTTTAACAAGAAAATGTATGAAGAATTCAAACAACTTGCTCTAGATGATGCAAAAGAACACTACAGGTATTCGCTTTTTCCTGCAAGTTAGAAACCGTTCAGGTCTCACCATTTGTTTTAATGACTGTGAAGTTTACGGACATTGGAAGTGACCATTTTTAGTGTTGGCTTTGACTCTGTAAATCTTTAAAATATCAGTCTGTATAAGTTATTTTTATGCTAAAAATCAGTTTGTATATATTTATGCTTTGCAGGTAAGTTGGGAAATGCTGCACATTTAGCTATTTGTAATCAGTCCTGAATTCTACAAAACTCTGTAGCTTGTTGACCGTGACAAGTCAGCCCTGTACTTACCAACACTCGTAAGATTCTTCCTTCCATGGGTGAAGACATTCTTAACCTCATTCAGTTTGTTCAAACTGCTTCTTGCCTTACAAAAACACCAGAAAACTGACCACAGAGGAAATTACTGTTGCCCCTTCAGCTCTTTGATGCTGTTCCCTTCCTTTCACCCAGTTCCCCCTGTCTCTTTTTCTCTTAGTCAAAGAGCCAAGGTAGCCCAGCGGTTTGAGAGCCAAGTGAGGAAGTTCTGGCTATGGAAACCCTCAATTTCGGATGTGTTATCTGAGGCTGCACAGTGGTGGTCCCTTGGGCGCAAAGGCGGCTTTAATAAAACCTTGTGTCTCTGCTCTGAGCTTTCTTGATGCTCTGTGATTATCCAAGGATACATTTACCAGGAGGAGGTTCAGAAGGCTCGTAAGGGCACTATGGTGGCAGCAGATGAATGCAGAACGGGAGGAGGTCCAACTCCTCTCTGGAGGCCCATGGCGGCTCTGGTGACGGTGTGGCAGCCAAAGCCAGAGCGTTACTAAATACGGAGCCAGAAACCCTGGTGCTGGGCTGTGCGGGAGCTGGAAGAACACCAAGTCCTGCCCTACACGTTGGGTTTTGCACTGACTTTTGGTCCGACCCACTGTGTTGGTTTGACGTTGAAACTTTGTGTATACAGATGTACTGAGAACGCAAAAGCATTTGTCTTCGTTGTGTAAGCGTGCATAGTCTCTGTAGTTCGTAAGTTGAAAAGGTGGGACAAACTGGATTTTCCTAAGTCAGTTTTGATTATTTGTGAAGATGCTTCAGAACAATAGGTCGATTAAAAAATGATGTGAAAAGGAAGTGTTTTCTATGAGATTTACCTAAATGCAAGGAGAGACTGAAAACTTGCATCCTTCTGAGGAATGAGCAGCATACGTAAAAGGTTTTTGTTCCTCTGTTCTGTTACAGGTACGGATTGGAATGCTTGTTTAGATTTTACAGCTATGGCCTAGAAAAGAAATTCAGGCAAGAAATATTCAAGGATTTCCAGGAAGAAACGAAGAGAGACTATGAAGCTGGTAACTATCATAGGCCAGTCACTGCTCACACCAGGGTAACTTTGGTTGGGGGAGAATCCCAATTCCTTGGCACTGACTTGTTCACTAACCCAAGAGCAGCTTTTGTTCATGTTCCTTCTATCTTCAGTTCTCTTAAACATGTAGTTACCAGTGAATAATTAAGTGTTTAATGAAATCTGACCTCTGTAATTGGTAAAATTACCTTTTTCTGTTATTAGGTCAGCTATATGGACTGGAAAAATTTTGGGCTTATCTAAAATACTCTCAGCACAAGACTCCAGCCATTGACCCCAAACTGCAAGAATACCTTAGTAAATTTAAGAGACTGGAGGACTTCAGAGTGGATGTAAGTTTCAGTACCTCTTTTAAATAAGTATTTGGTGTACGAATATTTTTACTGCAAAGTAAACCGAGAACAGTACTTCATTTCTCAAAAAGGCAGCTTTACGAATCCTGTTAATGATTCATAATCCTGAAAAAGCATGATTAAAAAAAATAATTTCAAATGAAAAATGCAGTTTTGTTCTAGATGTTCTGTTTTGAACCAAAGTACGGTGCTGAGGTGTGTGGTGGCTAAAATGTAGAAAGCGTTGATGCATTTTCGTTGTGTAATGAAATAAACAGCAAAAAATAGCTTATTTGTCATCTGGTAAGACTGATGACTTCTATTCTGCTTAAGAATTTGGCAAATGAATTAATGCCCAACTGGCATTTCTTAATGAGGTGTGACAGGCATTGTCCTTGCTGAGACTTCAGGTGCCAAATCCAAGGTTTCCTTCCTGTAGAAGGCGGAATTGTTAACCTGTGGGATTCCAGCATGTGGTGCTGCCGTGCTTTTCCTAACTGGGGTATGGCGCGCTACATGACCGTCATCCTCTGTAATCCTCCACTTTCTAGGAGTTGGGGCAGACATTTGGGAGGTGAGGATTTAATAATGCTGTAAGACTGTTTGAAGTCCCTAGTTACGTCATGCACTTGCTCTTCTAGCTAAATGGCCAGGAAAACTTTAGAATATCATCAGTGAGTTGTGAATAACTAAGGTTACTAGGCGTAACAAAGGGCCTAATTATGGAATGCTCTTTTTTTAATCCTCTAAGTGTATGAAAAGGCAAATACTTGGCCTTACAGAGAAGCGTTTCAGTTTGCCAATGTTTATTTTCAGCCTCCTATTAGTGAAGAATCTGGCAGAAAGAGACCGCTTGCTGCAACAGGTGAGGATTCAGGTCATCGCAGACATCAGTCTAACTCTTCTAAAACACCTCTTGGCGCTAAACCCGCCGCTGCCCGTCAGTCCCAGGCACTGGGAAACATTACCAGTGGGAATACTGTGCAAGCATCCACAGGCCAGAACGGTGCTGCCACAAAATCTATAGAAAGCGATGTACCAGAAAAATAGACGTAGGACGAGCTTGCGCCCTTCAGAATCAACTTTGACATCGCTCTCTTAATTTGGAGATCTTCAAGGCGAGCCAATCTAATACAAGATTAAAAATGTATGGGAAGACAAAGGATTTGGATTCTGTCTTTCACAGGATTTAGTTCCAAAACACTTACCCTAGGAGAGTTGCTCTTGGTTTTGGGATCATTGGAAGGATCCTAGGGAAGATTCTCTGGCTTCAGTGTTGCTTTCTTCAAGCTTTTGTTTACAAAGAACTGCATTCCTTGCATATGCAAAAGATACTTTGGGGATGCCTTACATTTCAGCTCATATTTCTTAAAAAAAGGTATGATATACCCATGTTATTTACTGTGCTTTCTTTACCCAGATTTTCCCATTATTTGTACCAAAGCAAAAAAGATTACGTTATATGTAGATTTTTTAAATGTAAAGGAAGGGTCTACGTGATTGGTTTGCTCTTGAATCTAACTATTAAAAAGTGTGGGTTTGTGCAAAAGCACACTCGAGAATGTGCAGCTACATATGAAACTGCATTTCTGGATTCTATTTAAAGACACAGTTTCTATTTTTTTCAGGGTCTCCATAGTTAGTATTTTATTAAGTATGGAGTTTGAGTGGACATAACTGGGATAGTTTTGCAGATATTTCCTTCAGTACTGGTTCTTAATAACTCAAGCAAAAGAAAAATACAGGGGAAATGGATCTGTTGATTTCATAGTGTCTTAAATTAACATACAGTATCTACAGTTTGTGCAGGTTGTTTAAATAGCAAACTATTCAAATTATTCTTGGCTTGAGAGGTGTCTTCATTTGAATTCTCGTATGATTATGAAGTACTCTAACAGGGGAGGCATAATTTTTAATGCTTTTTTTCTCCATATTTCAAGTAATAAAAATGAGTTTGGAGGGTAACAAAGTATTCCTTGTAAATTTTATTTTTTGCTTTATTTTGCAATATCTGAATGAAGTTCTGCTTAAATTGTGCTAGCTAAGCCTAAATAATTTCAAACAGGTCTTAATACAATTTCACTGAATGCAAGTTATTCAAGCAGAAATCCATTTCTGTAGCTGAAAGATGGGGATGTTTGTATCCGGTAACTTCTTACTAACCTCACTACTTTTGTTTTTTAAAGACTCAAAAAGAACCGAGTCAGTAATGTATCTCTTGCAAGGGTAGGTGAGAAGAATTTCAGCTTTTGGTTGGTTAACTGCAGAAAACAATTAACTTAAATTTAAAAACTTCTGTCTAGCACAAATGCCTTAATCCATGAAGGTGTCCTAACGGACCGCACAGCCACGTACGGGGGTTTTAAACTTGATTCAGATCTCGGAGGTTGTAACAAGTCCATTAATTTTTCAGCTGTTGTCTTGTGAAGGGAACAAATGACAAATGTTGGCGTTGTAAAGGAGTTTGTTAGCAGTGACCTTCCCAACAGTTCATACGATGGCAATACAAAATGGAGCCTTTTGCAAATGGCCTGTTCTAAATGAATTTACATGAACGCATACCAATATTTCAAGTAATATCCTATAGATACGCTGAAGTGACACATCTCAATCCTGTGTTTGATCCATGCCTTTTGCTATCCAAGAAAATAATGCGAATGTAAATTTGGATTGAAATTGTATATACAGGTAATAGATTTAATAAGGTATTTCCTGTCACTTTTTTCATTGGAAAATGTGCAAATTAAGCTTTTAGTGTGTGTAATTTTGTGATATCTTGACAAATTTTATAAAAACAACAACAACAAAAACCTATATAGTCTTGTATATCAGCTTTTTTTTTTTTTCCCCAACGGGTGAAGAAAAATAACTTGAAAGAGGGTAAGGCTGTAGATTTGCATGTGAATTTGTTGCCTCTGGTGCACTCGACAGGCTGGGTTTCTCAATATTTAAAGTGAGAAAGAATGTGAGGCGGCTTTCTTCAAGTTCAACAGTGATTTATTTTTTTCATATGCCTAGGTATTTGTCAAAGAAAAAGATGACAGGTGAATGCTAAATATGGCTGAAAGCAGAGAGAGTGAAATACTTTACCTGCCGTCTGCCCTGTTGGCCCCTCTAGGGCTAATCACTTAGACAGTGTCCCTTTATTTAGGTGGTCAAAAAACCCACCCGAGTCCGTCCACGGCTCTGGCTACCTCTCGGGAATGCCCCCTTTCACCTCCCACAGGCTTGAATCTTCCCTCTCCCCCCTTGCAGGTAGGTGCAAAAAACCTACCTACGTTACTGCTGTTTGCACACTGAGCTAGGAACAAAACCATTCCGTTTTAGAATAAACCCCAAAGACTTTGCTGGCTAAGCAGCTTGTTTATCGTCTGCCTTACAGTGGTTAATCACTTCTCAATAACTGCCATACCTGTTGCAGAGCCATAAATTTGTCTTTGAACATGCATATACGTGTCCAACATCCTTTCTGATGCCTTTTAGGTTCATTTAAGCCAACCTTCAATTTCTCCGTCTTAAGACTGGTTGTATTCTAACAGTAGTCTATTACTGAATGCTTAGCAAGTCTTAGACGTTTGCTTGTTTAAAAATTCTCCCATGTGCTTACTAAAGAATTTTGGTTTGGTCTGTCTTCATTTCTTTGGTTGAGAAATGACTGTACAAATATTTCAAAATACTACCCTGTGTAAAGTCAAATGTTTTTCTTCTGTCATGCTCAAAATAGTGGAAGTTAAAGGCTTTGTAACATGGAAGGAAGGGGAGACTCAAGACGGCTCTTGTTCCTGCTGGACACCAGATGATGGTTGCCTATAATGAGCGGCAGTAGCCTGTCCACATGACTGATGCTCCTGGAGTTTACCGGGGATTTGGGTTTCTGTGGGAGAGAAAGCATGAGGATGAACAGAAAGCAGTTTGCATTCATAGCAGCCTCTACCCTGCAGACTTTGCTTCAGGCATCGCTGCGGTGCTGAGGTGACAAACTACACTCCCTTGTGTCCAGCTGGAGGAAGAGACGAAGAGTTAGCTGCTCTTCTTTTACTGATAAATCCTGCAGCTATGCTAGCCTATACCTGTAATCTTAAAAGCTTTCTTCTCTGCTGGCTTCAGCCTCAATGGCTTTTTTTTTTTTGGGAGGGGGGAAGGAATGCAGTTCCCTGTGCAACTTCTGCTTCCACAAACTCTACTATGAAAATGCAGCAAACAGACCAACCCCAAAATCTAACCCCGTCATGGACTTAGAGCTTTTCACTTGTCTAAAGTATTATTGTTTAAGTAACAAGAAGCTTCAGAGTACAACTTGAATAGCAACATCATAACGTTTTAAAGACATTTAATCATTTTTGTTACCAGCTCTAAGGTAATGCCTTGGTTAGCACCTTTGAAGAGGATGATCAGCTGAGCTTGCTTTCTAGTAAAAGAAAGAATAAATGCCTTCAAAGGACGGTGATTTCATGCCTGTTAAATGGGGGCTGGAGTCAGTGAAGAGAAAGGGAGTTTTTACACAAACAGTAATTGAACGCCTGTGGTCAAGTGACAAATCCAGCCTTGCCACCAGAACGTCACACCTCCAGAGGGCTTTATTTTTAGATGCTGACAGAGTGTACACTTTTAAGGCTTTGCCCAGTTACCCAGAAAATGTGACAGGGCAGTAAAATATGATCATCACACATGCAAAAAGTAAACTTTGTAACCAGAATGGGGACAGAAAAACCAGAAAAAAATACAGAAAACCACAGGAATCCCCGAAGGGAAAGGGCAAGGAATGCTTTGGAGGTTTTTTGTTTGGGGTTTTTTTGGTAAGTTTTCAGGTAAACAACCCTTCACCTGCATTTGAACCAACCTTGGCACACAGGTTCTATTAAAAACAAGCTCTAAAACTGAAGATGAAAACACCTGTTAGTAAACATTCACCTTTAACCATAAATCAGAAGCCAGTGGAAGGATGGGCCAGGAACGCTCATACTTAATTATTTGGTTTCCCTATTTAAGTAAGCCCTCAAGGCCAGCATTACATGACTACTGCTGTTAAGTAGGAAAAGGAGTAAATGGCCAAATGTACAGCTGCAATCGCACCATTCCGTTCATGCCTGAATGAGCCGTCAGAGGACGGCGCTGGCAGGGTTTCCCCCGCAGCCGACGCTTCAGTCCACAACATTAAAATGGGACAGATCCAAGACTGGAAGAAGGATTCAAGGGCACAGGACTTCATCACGAACACGCTCCAAGGTTTATAAGTGAACTGCAGCAACGCTTCGGTACCGAGCTGCTGATGTAGCGAGTTACGCTTTGTGAAAAACTCCACAGCTTTGTCCTAAAAAAACTAAAGCCAACCCCAAAGCAGAGCTAGGAACACCATTATATTCAAAGTACTAGGTCTTGATCAATATTTTGTACTATTCTACACAGTGAATGTATTTCCTGGAGGAAATAAACCACCACAAATTTTTATTGTAGAAAAAAAAAACATTTATCAAAGAGACTCAAAGCATAAGTAAGGTTTAACTATTCCTTGACCTTGACAATGAAAAGTAGATCTAGCTCAATAAAAAGACAGAAACAAGTGCAAGCATGTGAAAGGATAATTCTGTAGTCCTTGGAAATTCTGGATGTTCAGATCAAGTAAAAACATGGGTTTTGTTTTTGTCAAGAAAGTTTAAAAATAGATTTCCTGCCATAATAAAGCATTTTTGGGAAGTGGTGTACAAGTGAGGCAGAAGTGTCAAAACAAATGACTACTCAAACTAGTTTAACACTAAGTCTAGCCTAGGAAAATAAGTAAGTTCTATATTAAACTGGAAATGCATTTTGTTTCTAAAGGGAGTATTTTGCATTGTCAAGTCCCTTATGTTGCTTAAACAAAATTTAACACATTGTCAGTATCAACCTGCCTGTCATTTTAGATAATAGTGGATTTTGACCAAGTGATTGACACAAGTGTTACAAGAATGAACGCCTCCATAAATTATATTAATTGCACTGAAGTTTTGATGGATCTGATGTTATTCTAAAGTAGTCTTTGTATGTGTCAACTTTTTGTAAAAATGAAAGCTACAGTGTGCTTTAAAGCAGGTTTTTAGGTTGTCAGCTTTAAATCACTAGTGACTTTGTATGTAGGATGAATGAGGTTCATTTAGATCTACAAGACATCCAAATACCGGATTAAGTCTATGCAACATACTGCTGCCACAGGATGAGAGTTTTGTATTCTTCACACATACCATTAAGTTGCTTCAAAGCAAAATGCATCCTTTACCCATCTTGCCGTTTAACCAGTCCTAATCATGAAAGTAAAAACTTGAGCGTTGTTCTTTTAAAAAAAGTAAAAAAGCCCCAAACTTCACATAGCTTCACTGCGTTTCTTACAGCAAGGGAAAGGAAAAGGCTGCACTTGGGCAGTCACAGCATACACAAAACTACCCTTCTTTCTCCCACAGGAAGTTTCTACATCAAACAGATAAAGCACGATGAACAGCCATGTCAGCTCTGCCAGGTGTAGCAGTAGTAACAGCTGTAATGAGTGAAGAGCAGAGTAACTCACAGCAACTGCGAAGAACCTCCGGCCATGACTTTGCACAGTAGAAGCTGAAACACGTAGTACGTGTATTTTTATGTGGAAGCCTGGGAAAAATAGTATTTATCTGGTCCTGTCTGGTAGTTGGGTAAGCCGCCTTTTCCTGCTCCACAGCTATACACATCTTGGTGCCACGATGAGGTGCAACAGCTGGCACAAAAGCTAAAAGTGAAGGGCATGCTGTAAATGCAGTGTGGTATAAAACCTTTTCTAGCAAGATTTAGCTAAAAGAAAAAAACATTCCCTAGTGAAGCATCCAGATAAATAACTGGTGCTTAAGTACTCCTAGCTCCTGTCCTATGCAAGAAAGCTTTTCTTTATCCCTTGGTAGCTTCCATTGTTCCATCTAAAGCACGTATTTTTGTGGTTAGTTACCCTAGCATGCCCAGCGTTTCAGCAGCGTTAGGCGATTAGCAGACACCTATTACAGTAGTAAGGTGCAAACTGAAGTCTGGACACTGCATCAACGCTCAGCTTGTAAGGATGCGACTGAAGCAGAAGGCAGTGCCTCACGGAAGGACAGGCAGTAGCTGAACGGCCACACGCTGAACTGGACTGGTCAGCCTGTGCAAGAACCTGCAGGCGTAACCTAACGGCTACGGAGAAACGGCTCCAGTGCTGTTACTTCTTCTGTGGCAAAACAGTTCTGTTCCAAGTGTGGGTATGCAAGGAAGAGAATACAACCTGCCCTCTCTTACACACGGGTTACACACGATTCAATGGAGGATTTTTTTTTTTAATTTGTTCCATTTACATCAATAGAAATCTCCTGCAGTCAGACAGTAATAAAAAAGCAGTAGTCCCTGGAATTTCACAGTTTACAGTTCAACTGTTCAATTCCTGTAGCCTTATCACAGGTGAAATCTGCAAACAGAGCTACAGATGTAAGCCATAACGCTGCAAGGCATGAACTTAATAGTGTCACCGTTATGAATTTAGTAGAACAGATGGGGAAGTTTCTACAGTATGTTGAGTGATACCCATGTATAGACCTCCAGTGTTCTTGTCCTATTAGTGCCACGAGACATATTCCTTTTACTGTACATTACAGGATTTCCTAAAATGCTTCTCCTTTACCTACATCACTTATTTTTTTTTCTACCATAAACGCATTGGCATAGGTTTATTCTCTTAAATACAGCTTACCTGACCAAGTCTTCAGGATTCCTAACACCATGAGGACAAGGAACAGCATTCATAGCGGTGGATGTTTTATATCCAAGACTTCTTCCCCTTGCTTTGATTTCCATCATATTCCAGCTCGGCTTAACAGCTTCTACATAAAGTCTGACAGCACAGTTGGTATTGTACATGCTTTATTAAAATGGTACTTGTATTTACAATATCTGCAGAAACAATCCCTCCCAAGTCTTGCATTCAGACAGACACGCACACATACACACGCGCGCACGCCCCTTCACTCTACAGGGGTGTGAAGGCTAGGCTCCCAAAAGTTAGGCAGCTTCTGGAAGAGGAGGAAGGGTGACTTTTGTGTGTGTTTGTAATTACTTAAAAAGAAGCATGGGAGTATGCATTTGGCCATCACAATGCTAATTTAAGTATATGTAATATTAACATATGGCAGTAACACTGAGTATTCCTCTTTTACATTCTATACACAGAATGACATCAAGGTTTTCCAGTCAACAGAACATTCTAACTTCAGTCTCAATGCTGCTTGTAGTGACTATGAAACCACAATTTTGGGGCTGTCCCTTAAAACAATTCAAGTCTATGTAAGCAAAATAAGGCACAATTAATATTTGATTTGATTTAGAGGATGGGAAAAGGGGGGGAGAAGCAGGCTTCAGATAATAGTTGTTGCAGAGGAAAGTTTTACCCAATCCTTTTGAGGAAAGGATGAATTTTACCCCCATCCTAATCTACACGGACTTCTCTTAGAGAACTGAAGTATTCTGCCAGGGCTACTAACGCCCACATACAAAACAAAATTGGAAATTCACATTTTAACACCAGTTTCAGTAGTCTAACCTACTGATACTGATGCACATGAGTACATCTTTCTTTAATGCTGAAGGAGAAGACACACATGAAACAAGATTCAAACCTTCCACTGAGCTTGAAGACTCACGTCTTTTAGAGAGCTTGTAATATATACTATTTGAAGGCTTCAGCTTACTGATAAAAAGGAATAGCATTTTTACCTTTAAATCCCTGGCCCCTCTTCACTAACGAAGCCTAACCAGACATTACAAATGAACTGCAACAAAAAGTTTGGCAGCACAAATAATGTCAGGTATTCAAATCTTCATTTGTGAGTATATTATTTTCCTTGTACAAAACCTGTTGAATGTTTTTCGCAGCAGATGAACTGTACCCAAAGATGCAGGACATTCTGTGATGGGGAATAAGAGGTTGCAGTTCCGAAGGCCCCTGACTTTGGTTGTTTACAAAGTTCATTCCTGTTTAGTGTGATCCTTGGTATCTTCCTCATCTGTGTATTCTGATGGTTCTTCCCCTGGTTTTAGGAGTCTACCTACGTAGTCATATTTTTCTGAAAAAGATTGATGATTCCATTACAATCAAATACAGCTGCATTTGCTAGTTAGCCTTCACTCCTGCAAATTCACTTTTTCTCCTACGCACTAATGTTCTAAACCTGAATCACTGAAATCGACAGCAATTTATCGGAACGCTCAGCCTCCTAAAACAATCCTACTACCATTGCTGCTCACTAGTTTCTCTACTCGGAGTACTTTGTTTTCGTTCTCCCACAGCTAATCAGGCAAGCTTTATCACACAATGGCTGAAAATGCTACTATTAAAACTGGCACAAAGTCTCTCAGTCTGTTTTGATTTCAATTAATGTGAAAAATGACTCCCCCTCCCTCCAGAGGCATACTTCCATACTTTCGATAAATTATTTCAAGACAAACTTGTTCAACCCTTTAATGCCAAAACAACTCTTCATCCTTATCATAATTCCATGGCATCCAAAGCCAACAACCTGCGGAGCAGGAACTCCATCAGCTAAGCTTCGCTGAGATTTGAGAGTGAAATTCTGTGCTGAAGAGCTGAGAAGAGAACAGCTTTCTCATATAAAACTCAAAGGTTGAAAAAGCTACAGTGGGATATACTGGAATCCTCTCTGTGGAAGAAAGACCTGAAATCCCTAGTCTTTTCCTAAGAGAGTTACTTTGCACTATTAATGTTACTGTCAACATCTCTTCAAAAGGTGCCCCAAGCCCAAATCAGTCATTTTTATTAAAAGCATTTCCTTAAGCTAAAGATGTGCTGCTAATTCGAGAATTTACCTTTAAATTGCATTTCCCACTCTCTTACACTTTCCATCTGTACAGCATTTAAGTCCGATAGGTCATCATATTCATCTCTGAGTGCATCTTTATCTAGACAGAAAGTTGCTAGTCCCCTGGAGGCATCTCTGCCAGCAAATATTCCATATGGGCCCTCTGAAAACAAAAAGACAAAATTGATACCTTCAAGTCTTTGTTTATGGTGACCAATCTCAGTTCTTTATATAGTCTGCCAAAGCCGTACGTTAAACTTCTGCAGTGATAAGAACAGCAGTAGTTTCAACGCCATGGCTGTTGGGACATTCAACAGCACTGCAATTCAACCTTAAGTATCACTACGAGATAAAGTCTGCTGAGAGAAGCAGAACCAGGAAAATAGCTTGGAAGGGATCTCTGGAAAAATCCCTGTCATTTGATGCAAGCCAGTTGATGTAAATTCCAAAGGGACTGGAGGCTGGAATTCCAAAGAAACACACTCTATTAAGCAAAACATAGAATATTCACAAGTCAGGCATGAGTAGAAGCAAATTGTATAGACAACTTTATTAGAAATCCATTGAATTTTATCAATAAGTAGAACTTAAGAGTGCTAATTAATAATTTCAATTCACTTACAGAACCACCACAACTTTCTGCACACTTGACAGTGCATCTTTTGGCACATTTCTTATTTCTGTGGAAATAACTAACCTCATCCATTTTGGGCAGCAGATCACCCATACACCTATCCTGTATTGTTCCTGAAAACTGCACAAATCTTCATGTTACGAATGTAAAGCAACTCCTCCTTTGTGCTTTTTGACTGATGCAAAGCAGCACAAATATGCTAATAAAATTATGAGCAGTGACTGTCAAATAAATATTATTACAAAGAGAACTAGATGCTTTGCAAACCAACAACTTTTAGGGCGAGGCTGGTAACTGGCTTTCCCAAATTTTAATTAAAGACCTTCAAGCATATCGTTATCTTAGATTTTCTTGACCTAAACCCAAGTACCTTAATTCAGCTCCATTAAAAAAACCAAACCAAACCAACACTTCAAAGTTTTCTGCACTAACTGCAGCAGCTAAGCAACAGGGAAATGCCCAAGGCATTCGAAAGAGTGGTCACTACTTGAAGACAGACAGGCCAGAACCCTTCTCTGGCTTACTTGTCGTAAGACGACAGCAGCCGTCAGCCCGAAGAAAAGGCAGCACCCCTGGGCAAGAATGAACACAAGCAAGTGGCAACACCCTGTCCTTCACCCTCTCTATTGCCTGCGGTAGCACTTCAGACCTCTTCTGGACCAGGACGAGCCACGGGAAATCATTCAGAGAGGCTGGTTTCCTCCCAGGCCGCTCGCTCCAGCCACCACCCCTAGCTGCTCTTGCCGGGCACTGACTTCACAGGGTTGTGACAGAGGCTGAATGCAGCAGGAAGAACTCCTGAGGCAGGGAACCCGCATACCATATGGATTAGAAGAAACTGCGTCCTCACCACAACTGCTGTCATCTCTCCATCCCAGAGTGCTTGGCTCTGTAAGTTGCTTACAGTCAAACCTGAGAAGGGAAGGGTGTCCTGTGCGCCAAAGACAATCCCCTTGTCTCTCTGGAAATAAACTAACTGGTTTAAAAGCAAAATTTCACAAAAAGTAGATAGCAGAGAAAGAACTATCAACTGGAAGCTTGCACTGTACAAATCTGGCTGTAAGAGACAACCATAACGATTAACAGCATCTCTATGCTCGTCCTTTCAGATATTTAGCTCCAGGAATGGCATTCACAATAACTGCCTCTGGGATCAGGGACTACATTTATGCTACTTAAGAGAAACGAAGTCAAGAAGGCTTGTTAACCCTACCGTTCCTATTTGCATCCTGAATTAGATGTTTATTTGAAAAACAGGATTCAGAGACTGAAATCAATCCTATACCAAGATATTTAACCTATGCATTTTGCATGCTCAGTCGCTTCCCATAAAACAGGGTGAGAGGTAGCGATGGTCATCATTTGCAACATAACATCAGAGCTTCTTCAAACAAAAAGTCCTGCTTCACTCCAGAATAGCTATCATTCAGGTGATCTAGTTTTTGATGTTCTGAATGAAGAACACAGAAGCTATAAATGGCTCTTACAAAGACTGCACACAATCAGTAAATCCTTAAGAGCAATTATAAATTGTTACTTAACCTCCCCACCAACAGTATTTTGTCCCCAGTTTTTCCTTTCTCTGAAGTGTTTAAAAGAAGTATTTCCATAAACCCTACTAGCTATTTGCGTAACGCGTTTTCAAAATTGTGGCCAACCAGAGTTAGAGGAGCACACTGTTCTCCTTCCCTTCTACCCTGCATTCAGTGGTTTATGGAGTTTTCCAGCACCTGCTGAGATGCCACCTCTTGGTCCACCAGCTCGATTCCAATTATTTCTATTAAAAAGAGAATTACATCATGTTTATTGGTATCAAGCCCTGAACACCCTTATATCTTAATAATATACTTAGTTGAAAGCACGAATGCTTTTCGAATGTATCAGTTTGCATTAAGATTAATGGATGCAAAATTTCTGAAAATATATAGTCATGTCAGATGCTATTATACCAATTTTTTTTTTCTTTTCTAAAATTGAGTTTAAATGTTAACATTCCAGCATGTTTACTACAGAAATATTCAGGAAAAACTGAGAAACCATCAAGCCAGGTCCAAGCACTCAACAGAATGCTAACTAGTAAAAACCAGCCTTTGGACTTGGTAGACAGCATCTCAAATTCCAGCTCTGCAAATGTAACTTAGAAACGTGTCCCCTTCTTTAATCCTTTACTAAAAGGCATATACTGATTACAATTATTTAATAAAAAGTGCAAGCCTGGCTTCACCTTAGTTGCAGGGTTGCTAAAGCAGAAATTCAGAGATCTCAGTATGAGCAATCTACTTCAAGATTTAAAGCTTCCATTCAGGTACTTTTACACAGAGATTAAGTACAGTATTTTACACTAATACAGAATATACAGGTCTGGGGTTTTGCTATGAGCCCTAGTCTATTACTCACTTCTATATAAATATGGGTGCAACAGTCCTAAAAAGGTATTTTGCATATCAGATTTCGTTGCGCTTGGAGAAGCATCCAGGAAGGTGCCAGCATTGACAACCCTGGGGAGAAAATATGCTTCAAGAACATGACTCTGAAGTAGAGACAGCAGTGCAATCCTAGACACGCTCCCTCAGAGTTCTTTCATGACCAGATGCAATTTACTCTGCAAGGTCTACCCGTAGTCCTTCTTTTCTTTCCTTTTGTCTGCCTACCTATTTAGGCTGGCTCCTGTTCTAAATAATTGATTGCACCATGACGCGATACGCATGCTGAAGAGATTGCAAAAAGAGATGCTATTAGCATAGGTATGTATAGCAAACAGATTTTTTTGAGACCCTATCACAAAATTGCAGTGGTTTTCTTTTCCTGTACCCGCAAATTAGCTATTTCATAGTCAAACATTTCTTTAAAAACTCTTTTCCCACTCCTACATGGCATCTTGCAACAACAAACGCAAAGTCAGGGAAGTGTCAAAACCCACTAAAACACGTCTGCTACATGTTACTTGGCTACACGTGGCTATGAGCCTTACATGATGGAAAACTTTGTTCCCTGAAGAATGCTTTTCTTCCCATCATTGCTTTCACATATTAAACCACTTTTTTTCCAGAGCCTTTATTTCAGCGCTGAGACCAAACAGTTATCAAGACTACATATTTGCCTGCATATCTCCACATCTATACCACCACTTTTATACACTGCCCTTTTCCCCTGTACAAAGTTCTCATTTACCTTACAACTCTACCTTGCATAAAGTACACCTGTCTCTAAGCTACAATGCAAGCAAAATGTTGCTACCCAGCATCTGCAGATCCTCACTTTCTCTGACAGTCCAGTTAAAAATCTGGGCACCTTGATTAATTTGACGTCTTGTTGCAGCCTGACATTCACTTTTATTCACAAATGAACTGGGTTGCTTGAGAATCAGCAAAATCAGCCAGTAAAAATACTTTTCCAATTCCTGCACGTGGGATTTCTGCATCTCCTAGCCCTGTTTTGGTTCTCAAATGAAGATTTAATTTCTCTTTGCAGACATCCTAAAACAACAGCAGGTGAGGAAAAATAAATTTAACATTAAAGCACTGTATTTAAAAAGTTGAGATATGAAGCTGTCCAAGTTGAAGTGTTTATTTGGAAGCACTGCTTCTAGTTCACTTGCTCCAAAACAGACTAAATGGGATCTTGCGACAGGACGCGTTTCAATTTTCAACTGGTTTGGCCAAACCTATGCTGGTGTTCAGCTTTTGAGCAGATATTCTTGGGTTACCAACGCGGCTCTCTGACCAGCTCAGTTCCACAGCAGTTTTGCAGAACATCCTAGACTATTGCTCCAAGACTAGTGACAAATGTGAACTCTGTACACTGAACTTTGGATTGCTCCAACTGTCAGCACAGGGACTGCACCACAGATAGCCGCATGTGGACTTTATATCTAATGAAGTGATTTGTAATCTAAGAATTGTATTCATTCTCACAAAGCCCATACAAGTTCTCTGAAGAAGCCACACGGGTGTTCAAGGTTCAGTTTTAAACCAGCTTTGGTTTCTTCACGTAGTCAAAAAGCACTTCCAAGCAATCACCAAACATGCAAAGCATAACAGATGTTCTTTGCATCTGTGGGCTCCATGCAGCCACTGGAAATAAAATCCAGTTTTGTCTGAAGCTTGGAAATTCATCGACAACACTTCTTAAACTGCAGACAAGAACAAAGATGAATCTCTCCTTTAATGTAAGTTAAAGAAACAAAGGGAGACAGACCACAAAATTAGTGACAGCCGCACTATTCTACCACCTTGTCTACCTTTTCCACTCCAAATCAAAGCGAAATCTCCACTGTCTGTTTGAAATTTTCCATCTGAATCCTGACACGTGTTTGTTCAGTGTTGCATCTTTTATGAGGGAATGAAAAAGCTATAAATTAGACAAAACCATTTTGAGATGCAGCTTGAAGGCAGAAACTTTCTAATAACATTTATCACTGCAAATTCAAGGTGACATAATTTTAACTTTACTGCTCCAGATTTATGTGAAAGGAAAGATGTGGGTCAATTTTAAGTTACAACTTGCATGGAAAGTAAGTGTTCTTAGGAGAGCAATCCACAAAATCTACATGCTCAGATGGGAACAGCTTAGAAAGAGGGCTCTAAACCTGACTTCTTAGGCACAAGACCTGAGCGCCCCACTCTCTCTTTGGCTTGCTTCCCTTTTAACTCTGTGAAAAAGAAATGCAAGAATCAATGACCTGATTTCAACTAAAGGGGCAAACAGCAAGCACTTCTAGGAGACCCTGTAGTTCAGTAGTCAGGAGATACCTGGAAGATAGCCCCATACCTGAGGAGGACCTAGATCTCACACCTTGCTTTAGTGAGAAATGCTCTGGCCACTAGTTTATTTCCTAACAAGGCAAGCAATGCTGGTCAGGTTTTTTTGATTAAATGAAAGAGAGCTACACTGCTCTGTACTGGATTTAACATCTATACATCACTAACAGTGATGCCACTCTCACATCCTAATATATCGTGCTTTGAGCATACCTGCTTGATCAGGCCCCTCAAACCTCAGGTGACTGGAACCTGAATGGTTTAAACAGGAACTAGGGCTTTACACAGGCCTTTTATCAAACAGACAGTTGTTCAAGTTTTAAGGAATATATTCAGGTTATTGAAAAAGGAGAAAAAAAAGACAGAGAGCTGACAAGACACACAAAGCAGAAGCAGAGGAGGAGACAGAGTGATGCATCTTTCTGCGCAAAACCACTTTACTGGTCCCTGCTCTCCGTAAACATGGACTGAGGGCTTAGAAGAAGCCCTTCATCCTGGTGGCAAGGGCACTACTCCCTTTAATCGGAAACATGGAAACAATCTCTGACCAACAGGCATCTATACACCTTTTTAGTTTTACCACTCCCAGTAGGAACTTGGCTTCTTTATCCAGAACCGCTGAGTCCCAGGGTGAGAGACACCTCCATTACACAGACACCAAAGAGCTGACAAACATCAAAAACACAGAGAAGACAGACACCTTACAGGAAGCACTTCTTTCTCCCTACTCCTATCCTCGGTGCTTATCTGTAAGCCCTCGGCCTGTTGCGTTCTTAAGATAAGGCCACCCTTAACAGAATTCTCCAGACACAACATATACGATGCCCCTCCTGCAACATTTCATTCTAACCGTATCCTTGTAAAGGATGTATTGAGAAGCATCAGTGTCATCTTTTAAAAAGAGCCCCAATGAAGTTCACAGCACTCAATTCTGAAGGAAGTCTAACAGCATCAGGTTATTTTTATACAAATGATGGGAAAAAATGACAGCTGTTTACTACAGAATTTTTCAATTTGGATTTGCAACATGAAATAAAGGTGATTTTCCCCTCATGAAAAATGAACTATGACGGAAATTTTTGTGGAAGGAACTATTACTACCTAATCTATTCCTCTTGGCAAACTGGAAAGCAGAAATCTTCATGACACTTTGAAAGAGAAGAGTGGGATGAGAAATGAGTTGACAGTGACAATGTATTGCAGCGAAGGAAAGTCAGGAAATTTGATTTTTTTTAAAAACATGAAACATTAAGAACCCAGAAGTGATGTGGAACAGTTGTATACACTGGATGTGTATAACCTTGCTTTGTCATGCTCAAAGCTGTATGTTTTTCATTAACTGCACAAAGTATTTGTTAAGTTAATCAAAACCTGTTTACAGCATTATCTTGGCATGCCGATTTAAATGCTAAATATTAAGATTTGTTAACGTTACTTTAACTCTTACTATGTCCTTCTATTGACCAATATACTACCAGGAATCTTGATACAAACATGAAATTAAATGTGGTGATAAATGAAACAGTAAAAACTGTATTTCATTATAAGGATATAAAACCAACACAGCACAGACTAAAGGTATTAATCATTAGACTCTTAAGTCGTGAGAGGTGATCACAGATGGGGAAATCACCCCAGAACAGCTTCTCTGGAATTCTGGTTACATGATATTTTTAATAGCGAGCCGCTAATTGTTTATTTATTTCTTTTAGAGTTTGTGGGTGATGAAGGAAAAGGTAATTAATTAAAATTAATAACCAAGCAAAGCATTCTAGGACACTTACTCATTTAGGCAGAAGCAGAGGTGGTATTTAATACAACTAAAACTGAAGTGTTGAAACGGGTGTACTTGCAGGACAGAGGACTATGCCAGGAAGCAGCATTTTGGAAAAGAACTTCGCAAGTGAAGTTTTAATTTAAGAGTTCAACGTAAGCAAAATGATTTTTGGAGGCACAGACAGTTAAATGTGTGATATAACCTTTTCCTGCTCTTAGCTAAAATACATTAGACATCCCAAAGACTAATAGGATACCAATGAGATAAACTGTGGAAGGCTTAAAGAAGACAACATAAGAAAAACAAAAACAAACTTGGAAAACATTTTTGATTAAATGTTAAGAAACTGAAGTTTTCAATTATGGCTGTTTGAAAGGATGACCTCAACAGTCTACTAGTATTTAAATATATCTGAACTGTATGTATGTAAAGGGCTTTTATGAAACAGACCCAAGTATAACAGGATTCAGTGGATGGAAACTTAAAAACAGGAGAGTTTCTAATAAAATCAGAAGCTTGGTGGGAATTTTAATGGAATCTCAACTGTTGGACAAAAACTGGACTAGATGACAGTTCTGTGCATTTTTAGCCTTCTGCTATAAGTAGAGAAATAGGGTTGCATCCAAACTACACTGAAGAAAAAGAACAGACCTTAATTTCAAGACATCAGAAGTCTTCTGAGACAGCCACATTATTCAATATTCACCCAGCAGTCAAGACATACTTAAGATTTGATAGCGAGCCCTCAGCCAATGCTTTTTGCTGCCTTCAAAGCTGAGGACTATCTTGCATCAGTACCTCAACAAAGTACAAAAGGCTCACAGTCCGAGCCTGCAATGTCAGCAAAGCCAGTGCCCTCAACTGTTTCTCCTGTTAAACAGAATTTGGCCATGGCTTTGTTGGTATGTTTTGCACTTCTCTTGCTATACTCCAGCGATGAGGCATAAAATTACCAAGAAAACTGCTCTGGACATCTGGCTACTCTGACTGAAGTCTTTCTGAAAAGGTCTCAACCAGCTGCATAAGACTTTTCCACCTAACTCTTCTCAGATCTTTTAAGGACTGCAAACCACCTACTAGCTTTTTTACTTTTCAGCCAGAAAACAGTCTCAAGATAATACTCCCCGACATTCATCTGTACAGGGAAACCACATCAGCATGATTCAAAAATCAACACGTTTGGCAGGAAACACACAGCTGATGATGCACAGGTTGAGCATCACTATCCTAACGTGCACGGTCCCAAGTAACAGAGATCTGATAGACAAAAATTATGTCGGTTCTGTTACAAAAAGGCAATCTTTCACCACAGGGGGAAAAAAAAAAAGCCTTTGTCCCTCTCCATGAAAAGCTGGAAGCACTGCTTTAGGGAAATCAGCTGCTGCTAGTTATCAAAAAAAGCAGACTGATGTCCTAGAACATAAAGCTTTAGCTTCCTCACAATAAAAGACCTCCACCAGCAGAGGTTGACAATGTGACCCAGTGATGATATTTACAGTGGAGAGTCTACAATTTAATTTATGTTTGATATACAAAAGAGTTAAAGTGAATGTTTAGAATATGGTTCAGTATTATTTCGTGGACTAATTTATGAAGCAATCTGTCAACTTACTTGTGGTTTAAGTTTCATGTAGCGTATGTATTACCTGCATTTTATATCAGCACACAGGTTTCAGTTTAACAACCCCTAACGTGAGAGAGACCGAAGAACTAGCCCTATTCAGTGTCATGAAAGCTGCAGCACACCAGGCTGCATTTCCTCAGCTTCACTGGTGAATAACAAAATAAGGCATGGCAAGGTAGTTTAGATTCCATTGTTAACCTTTACAGTACCCAGTCAGAAAAGCATTTTGATTCAGTTATGGCAGTTTCAATTTCTGCAACTGGTAGCAGAGCTCGTATCACAAACTTTGAGGGTAACAAGAGTTACAAAATACTAGCCCAGTTCAACTGTATAACTGCTTGTCACTTCCCTGATAAGAACCAAAGACTGATAACATGCCAGTTCTGTATTTTTCTTTTTGTAACCTAAGAGTATTGAAAAATAATAATAATTACTTAACTTGAATTATTTCCGGGGGGGGGAGTATCCTCTCTTTCCTCTACCCCGATACAAGGACACTTGCCACATCTACTATGAAAACTCCTGCATAATTTCATTAGATCAAGTTTTCCAAACCACCACTGTTTAAGGAAGCAAATTATCAGTCATAACCTTCATTTCCTTTGGCATCAGATGTGAACACAGTGCTCACTAGTAAGTTTATCCACCTCATTATTAAGAACACTGCTTGTTACGAAAATATGCTGCAGTTTCACAATCTACAATGTGAATACAGAAATATAACATTGCCTTTGAAGCATACTTTTCTGAACCTTTGAAGTACACATTTCCGCTCCAAAGAACTGTATTGCTTGTCTTTCTGTTTAAGACACTGGGCTGATTTCTGTACTCTTCTCAATGGCAGCAACATATGAGCCCCAGAGCTCTCCCTGCTTGCCCCTATCCTGATTAAGATTCATACTCGGTATAGCATTTGCACCTAAGCCAGTAACCAGCTCGTTTTTTTCTTTCCTGAACCGCAAGCGTTAGAACGAAGGAAGCATTGCTCAGTTGCGCTTGGAAAACCTACTAGAAAAGACAGAAAGAACAAAAAAAAAAAAAAAAGAATTAAATATTACACATCCAAATCCAGGCAACTGGATAAAAGGACGCATGACGGATGCCTGAACAGAACGCAGACCCGCTGTGCATCGCCTATTTAAAACCACCGTTAGGCCCCAGGC
>NW_009615728.1:49996-142753 GCF_000690535.1 Cariama cristata | reverse complement strand
TTTTTTATGGAGAGAGAGGCGAACTCTTGCCAGCCAAATTGGTGTAGTCCATAACCGTATCTGTCTTCAAGTAGATTTTTGGTAGCAGGCATCCAGTGACTTCAACACCCATGCAGCCCATACTGCAATGTTCAAAGGGTACTTCTCAAGTTGCTCAAGTCAAGTAATCAGTATTGAGTATTGTGACGTATGTGGTACTTCAGACATTAATTTTTG
The DNA here is from genome assembly GCF_000690535.1 of Cariama cristata. Taxonomy (NCBI): domain Eukaryota; kingdom Metazoa; phylum Chordata; class Aves; order Cariamiformes; family Cariamidae; genus Cariama; species Cariama cristata. The sequence goes on along the minus strand of NW_009615728.1, from coordinate 142,537 downwards.
TGTCCCAAAATTTGATTAAAAATTTCTTAGTCTTTGGGACGATAGTAAGTATATGTGAGTTTCTGCATCTTTTGGGAAGCCAGAGAATAACATCTGTAAGGGATATTGCAATCTCTTATTTTCAGTGCTTATTTTTATTCCTCTTGCAGAAGGAATGTGTTATTGTAAGGTGGTACCCAACTGAAACACTTGAATTTTGTAAGATTGTTACTTTTATTTATGGATTCAGTTTTAATAGTCTAGATAAATAATTTCTGTAGCAACCATGTTATACAACTGTGACCTCTTTTGCTTAATGACTATCTCTGTAGTGGGCTACCCAAATACTGTGTGAGTTTTTGCATGTACAAAAGCTGAAAGTGCATGTATGTCTGTGTATGTCGAACATGCTTCTTAGCACAAAAGGGCTGCTCAGGAATCCAGTGTGTAAATTTGCTTTTCAAAGGCAGGCAGCAAGTGTGCCGCAGAGTGGTGCTTTCACCTATCCCACCTTAGAGAAGTTCAGCTTAATTTACTCTGGCTGGAATTTAGAAAGGATAAGTTCCCTTGCCTAGATTTTTGGGCAAGGCATCTTGCTGGCAAGCTCTGCTTAATCTTATGGTATTAAATTCAAAGCCACCAGGCTAAAATAACATCAGGCTTTTTAAACGCAGGTTACCCAAGAGATAAAAATGCCTGAATGAAGACTGGTTTCCTTTGGGTTGTGTGTGTGTAGGCATCGACACAGTTGTGCATTACGTAGTTGCTTGGTTGTTTCCATGGGACTCTAACGTTACTCAGAGGCTCAATATTTCTTTGTGTTCACTCTTCAGCGTTTGGCTTCAGACAATATTCAAACCTTGCATTAGGCTCACGTATATTTAATTTAGTGGGAAAACTTTGTTTATTTCCAGCATATTTGTAAATTTTATACATGTTAATGCATTTCTTCTTAAAACATCTTGCTGCTCTTGATCCCTTCCTGCTCAGCTAGTGTCCTGCTGCATCCTTGCGTGTTCTCTTCCTTTCTTGTCTTTCTGTGTTCAAGAATAGCTTGGCTTTTTTGTCTAGAAAGCATAGGGAGCTCAGGAGGTAGGTGGCCTTATTTTCAGTTATTTCCAGCTGCAAGGAGCCATTTCAGATAGTCCTGTTTGGATCCTGTGTCCAGTGGGTGGAGGGTGCTCTGGTTGGAATGAGTTTTCATAGTACCTGAGAGCCAGACTCTCCAAAATTCCCTAGAAGGTGGTGCAAATTGAGGTTTTCAGTGGCTTACGAACTCAAACGTGGGTAACCTTTTCGTGAGAATGGTAAAGGCATTATTTATGATATATCATGCTTAGCATGATACAGCTTGGCTACTGTTCTGATTTCAGAGTTACTGATTCAAGTCCTCCAGCTTCTTTATGAAACTCCTTTTCGCCTCATTTTAAATAGCAATTTAAACAGTATTACAGCTGTTCTTTCTCTTAATTTTTTTCATGGAAAGTTCTAGCCTTTTGCAGATGCTACAGAAATTCTTGTGCAAGAAATACTTGGAGTGGAAGACTTGAGTCCAGTGAGACTTAGCATCTGATGGAAGTATATTCAAGTAACAGTGTTTACGAGTGAATAAAGGATACTCTGGGTTCTGCTATCATACAGGCTTAGCTCTGCCTCTCCACTATATCTATACGAAAAAGTATGTGTGATAAGAAATTAATGGTTTATCTACAGGATTTTGTTATACTTCAGATGTTAATATTATGTTAGGTTGTGTAGTAGATCATAGTTGTAAGCTTTTTTTACAACAGCTTTTTGTATTTAGTTACTTCCAACTATGCAAAACACTTTTCTAGTCATTTCAGTGCTTGATAACTTCAGGGTTCATTGCCCCTGTACATTTTTCAAATTATTAGCTTCCTAATGCATACAGCTTTAATTTACCCCCTACTGATATCCTTAAATGGGTTTTCAAGAATTTTGAAAGTGGACTACTATAGTTGTATTTCAGTGTTGGTCCTGACTGACATAGAATTTCTTAAGTAGCCTTCACAATTAAAGGGATGGGAGGTTCAAACAGCTCCTACGGCAAGAAGCTAAAGACTCTCTTGAAAATAAATTTGTATTTGATTTCCTAGAGTGTTTTTGCTTTGCTTACTTCTGGTGATTTGCCTGTTGCTTTTCAGTGCTTTTCCTCTCACATGTAACTTAAATGTGTTAAGTCCAGTATCTGTTCTTCTAATGTCAAGTACTTCATGCTAAAACATTTGGTTTTGTTTAAAAAATAAAAGATAAAAATCTGACACACTGCATACCTCGCAGCACAAAAAAATCCATAAGGGACGGCTTAAAGAATTGAGTACAGGTATTGTATCCATGGAAGTAGCGTTACTATGTAGTACTATTTATTACTATTATTATGTTTTGAATATAATTCAGGGTATTGTTTTAGCTCCAAGTGCCAGAAAACTACAGAACTATTTTTCTTTGAATTTACAATTTGAATTTTCCATTATAACCTAAAATTGAAGTAGTAAGGATAAAGTATCTTCAGTATCTTCATGTGTGAACTTAAGTCTATACCACTTTGAATCATTTAGCATTCTGCCACATTTCTGTGGAAAAAGTATTGTTCATGAGGACTTCAACACCAGGTGTTCTTCTTTTTGCAGTTAAACCTGAATGTTATCTTTCCTTTTCCCCCTTGTGTCTGTTTTCTGTTTGGTGGTGGTTTGTGTTTTTGTGTGTGTGTGGTTTTTTTTTATATTTGTTCTCTGTGTGTGTCCCCTGCCCTGTTTCTGAATACTGCATGATTTAGGAGAAATACACAAATCCTTTTTCATAATTGATGTTCCACAGAAATGGAGACTAGGAAATTTGTGACCAAAATTTAAAACCAGATAAAGAGCAGCAGAAAGATAAGGAAAAAAAACCACAAAGCCCCAAACAAAACCCAACAACCCCCCAAAAGTTCTTATTTGTGTTTTAAGATTCCAGTCCAGCTAATTTCTGTAAAGTCTGCTTTGTTCAGTGCAGGAGTGGTTTCCTACTGAATGTGTGACTCCATGAATGAAATATTTGTAGTGCCAGGTACTCTCAATGTCACATAATGGCACATCAGTCTTGATACACAATACTGTGAAAATGGAGTCATCACAACTGCCTCTAAAAAGTAGTGAAAGAAAACAGAACCTTTTGGAATGATAAAATATTATTCCCTTTTAAAGAGTTTGTAGCGTAACGTGTTTTTATCTTGCTCTGTTAGAGTGCAGTAAAATCTGATGATTGGGTTCCATTCTAGGAATGACAAACCTTCCTAAAATATTTGGACAGAAAAGCTACTACAGAGCTAAGTTAGAGGAGTTGAAATGGAGATGGAACTTGGCAAAAAAAAAAGCTAGATAGTGATTAGATTTCAGCACAGAAATAAAACTTTGTAACCTGTGCTCCTGTGATAGTTGGATACCATTGTTAAAATGAGTGAAGTAAAATAATGTTACTATTAAGAGATTAAATTTAACTTTCAATTGCTTGCTGTCCTGTTTAATTATAAGATAGGTATTTGATCTTGTATTCCCGTAAATGAGAAGATAGCTGGAGTTTGGCTTTTATTACTGTCTTACAGCCTGAAGTTTCACATGTACTTTGGACTATATTCTGAAGATTACAGTCAAAACCACAGGTATCATTTTAATGTAGTAACTTTATGTTAATTATGCCAAAACTGAGATCGATCAGGTATGCTGTACAATTGCAAACTACAAAAACCTGAACTTTAGTCTTAAAACTGTCACAAAGCTCTGGGATGATGACTTCAATGTCAATTTTTCAGCAGTTACTTTTTTAAAGAATGGAAAATAACTGAGTTTTTCTTTGGTGAGCAGGAAAGGAAATGCTGTTAGGCATCAAGCAGCTGGTATGTCTTGTTGCTTTTTTGAATTGCGTACTTTAAAGGAATTTAGGGTTCAGCTACATCATCTGCATTGTAATAGCCACTAATGGAGGCACTTTCTTAAAGCAAGGATGCAGTGTGATCTTCCAGGGGATTTTGAAACTGCTCAAATGTGTCATGGTGCTTTAAAAAAACAGTTCAGACTTTTATGTACTGTAACTTTCCATTACTAAGGCAGCTGGCATGTGCTGGATAATAGTATTGTTTCTGTACAGTAGTTAAGGGTCTTAATTCTCCAAGCCTTTTTTAAACTGGCTATTAGAAAGTATGTGAGGAGATCTATATACTCCTCTATGGATTACAAAGGCATGTCATAATATGTACAAATGGTATAGGTATTCAGACCAAGAGAAGAACTTTTAATATATTAAGCATTGTCAAATTTAGTTTTTTTTTTTCAGAGACTGAAGTTGTGGGTTCCAGATTTATTGTGGAATTGGAGCTCTGTATGAGTGAGTAAAACAGAAACTGTCCTTTCACCAATGTATTCAGCCTGTTCATGAACAGGTCTAGTAAATAGACCAATGAGAGAATCATCATAAGACAGCAAAAGTGTAAAATACCTTTAAAAATATATATGCTTATGTAAACTGGTTGAAATATAATACATTGCAAGAAGAGCTTGAGATCTGGAGGGTGAACGTAGTTCTAATTTTGTGAACAGCAAGAATTCTCGTATGAACCGTTCACACATCTGTAATGAAGAGATTTGCTCTTTGCACAAAGATTCCTCTATGTGTTTTCTGATGTAATGCTGAAGAATAAGTAACACTGAAAACGTAGTCCTGGAGCTGAACAAAAATTTGCTTGAAAGAGCAAAGGTAGAAACAACTAGATTGTAACACTAGTCACATTTTTGACTGTTTAACACTTAAATGACACTCCATTTTTTTTTAAGTGTGTAAAGGTGGATATTGCAAAGTACATTAAATGCAGTTATATTACGGTATCACTAATGTCTGTTGACTTTATCTATATTAGAGCAGAATCCAAAGAACCTAATTACGCTCACCAAATCCCTGTTGTGCTAGATGTCATATGCACATGTGTAGTGAAAGCTGTTTTATGCCTTTTTACCTTTCCTCCAATTCTATTAGCATCTGAAGGAAAATAAAAAGGAATAAGCTGAAAATAAACGAGGAGGAAAAACCTGGGGCTGTAAGTGGGGAAACCTTAATCCCTGCACCCACAAAAAAATCTCAACCCCCACCATTCTTTTGAAAATGGAGAAATGCAAGCAGTCCTTGTGACTGGGCAAAGGAGTATTCAAAGGTATGGGCGTTTGTGTCTCCTCTTTTCTAAGATACCTGCCAAGCTTCTCCAATGGGAAGAGGCTTGTGAACTCCATTTATAGTAGTTTTTCAGCAGAAACCTTGTTTCAAATGTAAGCAAAAAAGACCAAGATTTTTCTAACTTTAAATATTTATGGTGCAATGTAAGCTTAAGAGACTACTTAATGTAGCTTTTATTTTGTTTTCTTAAAGGATAAGCTCTTGACATTAATTCATAAAAACCTACGGGATTAGAGACCTGGTATCTGGACTGTAGACCTTAAAAATTAGAGGGCATAGTTGCCTGGGAAAGAGCGACAGTATTGGTCTTTGTTTCTGTACTTGTGGAACTTTCCCTTCCTGTACGTAATATTTTTGAATTCTTTTGAAATTTAGTTGTATTCAGAGTGAAAAACATTATTTATTCCATACATGAGTTAATGAGTTCCTTATTTTTGCATTTCTTTTCCTGTATTGAAAATCCTGGGAGTCAGGATCTTAGTTCATTCTTCCAAAAAAGTCCATCTTAAGCAGCAGCTCTAATTCACGAACTGTTTTCTGTATGTGAGTATCTTCTGTCAGATTAGCTCTTTTTTTTTTTGCATGGCTTATCTCCAGCTCTCTTATCAGTACTCATTTGGTTTTGATTTTTTTTCTTTTTGAATTTCTAATTTGTTGGAGGGATGATGAGCATCAATTTTACACACAGAGGCTAATAAATACACTCTTCAGATTGTGTTTTTGTTCAAAAATATACACAGACTGATGTTTTGGCATGCGGGAGGAATAAATTTAACTTGCCTCTGAGCAGTTAATGAAATCCTGTATCAAGGTAATGTAGAGGGATCATCATGGCACCATGTTTAAAATAACAGAGTATTTCCCACGAGAAGTGGTGATTCTTATTTGTTTTAAAACTTTGACAAGCTCATCCTTTACATTTGTAATATCGTGCTTACTTTGCATCCATTTGAGACTTTCTGTATGTCATGTTTCAGTGAAGGTTCAGGTAGTGCCCTAAGGATGAGGCTTGGGGAAGGAGTTCTGCTGATGCAGAAAAGCTTTCCAGCAATAGCTCTGAAGCTTGTCCAAGTATCTTAATTTGGAGCAGGTACCTCCCACCTTTCACCTGGTGAAAGCCATCCTTCTTTGGGATCTGGGAAAAGGTCTTTCTTTTTAGGAGGATGATGTAGAGCTTGCGTGGTAAATTCCTTTCTTTTTGTAGCCTTTCCTCCTCCTGGGACTCCAAGGTGAATGTTTCAAGTCCTGCTGTAGCTCAAGCTGCCAGCGGTACCTGGGTTGCTCCTGCAAAGCAAGGAATGGGAGCCAAAATACCCTCTTCCGTCTTGTGGATATTTGTGCAAAGGTGCAATTTCACAATCTCCATAAGCTAAAGTGTTGTCGTTTTTTTTGGTGTGTGTGTTTTTTTTTTTTCCTGCTGTTACAAGGAGATGTTGGCCCTGGTCACATGTTCCTGCCATCTCCCTTGTGCTGGGACTACTATTTATGTGGTCATCTAGAGCGAGCTTAAGAGTAATCCAGAAAGTTAGTGCTAACACCAGCAAAATGCAATGGACTAGGTGTGAAAAATGAAAAGTCTCTTGCTGCTACCTGTTGTCTTGTTAGCAGGTGACCCCAAGGATGTTGAAGGGACTCTGTAAAGTCGGGCATTCAAGAGTTACGACATGTTGGGGTTAGAGCTGCTCTGGCATCCTGCGTTCGTTCCCTGCATGCGTTAGCGCCGTGATGCAGTTGTTGGTTACTGATGTTGGGGTCTCTCCTTGTCTCATTGCCTCTCTTCTTGGGGGCAGGAGGTGGTAGCTTCTGAAAAAGCGTCTTGAAGGCAATTTGTTTCAGTCCAGGATGTGTCCATTACAGATGTCCTATACAATTTCAATGGATGGAAAAAAGCAGGATAAGAAGCTTTTTTTTTGGTGTATTTGATGCTCCAGATAAAGTTGCAAAGTCACTTTCTTTAAATATAGCCTTTTGTATATACCTACATGGTTGCTTTTTACATGCTAATCTGCCAGAGTATATCCTGCCTTTAATTTTAAAGGTGTTTTTTTCTTTGAGGAACGTTACCTAGTCACACATACTTTTCAACATCCAATTCACAAACTGAAAATCCAGTTTGCTAAGAATTTCAAAGTGATTCTAGCTCAGTGGATAAATTAGAGGTTGGACTTCTGGAATTTGTTGCATTTTACAATTTTCATGTAACTTAGCTGAAATACTAAAGCAGAAAAAGTTTTCCAGGGTACTGTGGTCTTATTTACCATCTTAAGCGCTCCTGAGACATCAATTTGCATTAAAAAAAAAAAAAAGATGGTTGACTAGTCGCTGCTTACCCAAGTTTCTCTCCCCATGGTTGCTGTCCGCATTTCTGTAAGGACCTTTGAAAAGAAAGAAAAGTTAACTTTTCAGAAAGATTGCCATCATTTAGCAGGCTGATTTCCTGTACGGGCAAAAATTTTGAAATTTAGGCTGTCATTCTGCAACTGTTTAAGCATGCTTAATTTCAAGCACATGCTTATTTACCAGATCCAGATTTGTTTGTCTAATTACTTTATATAGCACCAGTGAAGCCAAACTGTCCAGCTCTCAGGCCCATCTGTTGGGAGAGGGAGGGAGGAACTTGATTAAGTATGTTCCAAAAAGCTGTTCCACCCTTAGCCACCAGACAAAATTTATCTTTCAGATCCAGAGGTGATGGTATTCGGGAATACATGGCAGATGCTTTTGTCATAGTACGTTATCCTGAGCTCAGAATGGTTGTGGTTCATAGGGAGCAGGGCCACAAGGGGATCTTGCGGATTACTTCGTTATATGTGCCTCTAAATTCTCCAGTACTACTTATCAATACATATTATTGACTTGTCTTATTTATGACACTGAGGTAGTGAGAGGTTGTTATCCCAAAGCTGTAGCGTTATGAGTGTGATAATACCGCTAGTCCATTGCATTTTGTTCAATAGATTGAATTATGTCCAATTCCACTGTAATTTCCTCATGCTAGCCAAGAAGTATAATATACACATACTTTTAAAATAGTTTGAAACCTTTATAATATTTAGTGATGTTTATGATCACATGTAGTTCTTTGCTTTCAGTTTAAAAATAAAACCAAAGGGCCAACTCTGCTTGTTTGATTCATGCAAGAATATGTGAGAGTAAGTAACAGGGCTTGGTGGAAAATCCGAATCTGTATACACAAGTCTTTAAGTAACAAGATAAGAAAATTAAGAGTAATATTTTTCTGTTAAGTTTGGCTACAAAAGCACCTGAGCCTTTTTTTCTTAATTTTATTTGAACATAGACATTTAAGAGGACAACACAATCGCACATATCTCTGCTTGTATTATCTAATGTAAACTTCATGTAATTTGACCATCAATAGAAATCAGAGAGAGCTATGTGTGTTGGCTGTTAGAACATACAGAAAAAAACCTCAGAATTTTCTTAGAACGCTTTCCAAAGGGGGGGAAAAATCCATGAATTTTTCATTTACTTAAATGCAGTGTATCGGACTTCTCTCGGTGGGCAGCTGTAAGATCTAGTTGTCTTTCATTACAGGGTAATTAGTCCACAGTTTTCTCCAAGGAACTGTGTGTAAGATTTAAATAAGAACATCTTCTATTCGTAATACTACTACCTGTGTCCTTTTACAAGTAAATAACGAAGGAGATAGGACAGCAGTGCTTAACAGGATTCTGTGAAGTGTTATCTTTTCCTATGGCTGTGTTGCCTGACATTGTTGTCCCATATGTGCAGTAGTGCTTGCTCCAGTGATGAGAGGGCATCACAGAAATACTACTTTACTTTCCGCCCTCCCTCTGACTGTAGCTGCTTCTCCCAAGTCCTTCCATCCCAGCGCTGGTGTAGGGAGCTCCCTCTTGTCCCTGTTTGCCCCCAGCTGTGTCTTCCCAGCACTGTGCTGTCTCCTGTAGTGACCTCCTAATGTAATTGGATGAGCTTGTGTTTGAGATGGGAACCTTTGGGTGGGACTTTTTTTGTTTTGAAACTATTTCATTGATCTAATGGGTGTCACTTTTGCCTGCAAAACTAAAAGAAAAGCATGCTTTAGTACAGATGTAGAAATAAATGGCTGGAGACAGCAGCACTGCCACTTATTAGAGAAGAAAGATCAGTATGACAAGACTGCTTTTTCTTAAAGAAGAGAACGATGTGAGATTCAGTAGGAAGATCTGTATCCCTTTATCTCTGACGATCTAAGAGGGCCTTGTCTTGTTTTTCAACAAGGATTGTGCCGAGTTCTCTCTACTTTTGGTTGCTTTAACCCTTCTTGCCTGGCCGGAGAGAATAATCTTCCTGATATTCCTCACTTAGGGCTATAGAATGGAGGAGTTTGGAAGGGCTCTCCAGAGACCTAGTCCACCTCTCAAAGCAGGATCAACTGCAACAGATTGCTTAGGGCCATATCCACTTGGGTTTGGAATATCTCCAAGGATGGAGACTCCACAGCCTCTCTGGGCTACCCATTCCTGTGTTTGACCACCACTTTCCAGTATCCCTTGCTGTTATGGATTGCAACCCTCTCATGTGTCAGTCCTCTTGTCACCATTGCCACGGCAGTACCTCTGTAATACCCAGTTCTTGCCTTTTAGTGACTCTCTGCCACAGGCATCTCTGGCCACAGATGTCACTTGGTCATCCTGCCTCATTCAGTCCTGCCTATACCTTTTTTTCTGCATGCTTTCCCTTATGTACCCCATTATATGTCTGGTGACAGTGTGTTTGACAGTTGTCACTACTGCCACTGTCCCTTCTAGGGACTGTCCCTCAATCTTCTAAGCACCCCTTGCCCCTTTAGCTGTTTTTAGCTGATATGGTTCCTAAACTGATGGTTGTGCAGCTTCATGGATGCCGCTTGTGGTGTGAGAGACGGGGAATTGAGACCTAGGGGTGCTGGTTGACAGCCAGCTGAACATGAGCCAGCAGTGTGCCCAGGTAGCCAAGAAGGCCAATGGCATCCTGGCCTGTATCAGGAATAGCGTGACCAGCAGGACCAGGGCAGTGATCGTCCCCCTGTACTTGGCACTGGTGAGGCCGCACCTCGAGTGCTGTGTTCAGTTCTGGGCCCCTCACTACAAGAAAGCCCTTGAGGTGCTGGAGCGAGTCCAGAGAAGGGGAATGGAGGTTGGGAAGGGTCTGGAGCACAAGTCTGATGGGGAGCGGCTGAGGGAGCTGGGGGGGTTTGGTCTGGAGAAGAAGAGGCTGAGGGGAGACCTGATCGTTCTCTACAGTGACCTGAAAGGAGGGGGTAGCCAGGTGGGGGTCGGTCTCTTCTCGCAGGCAACTCCTGACAGGACAAGAGGGCACGGTCTGAAGCTGGGCCAGGGGAAGTTCAGGCATTTTTTCCCAGAAAGGGTTGTTGGGCATTGGAATGGGCTGCCCAGGGAGGTGGTGGAGTCCCCATCCCTGGAGGTGTTTAAGAAAAGACTGGAGGTGGCACTTAGTGCCATGGTCTGGTTGACATGGGGATGTTGGGGCAAAGGTTGGACTCGATGATCCCAGAGGTCTCTTCCAACCAAACCGATTCTGTGGGATACTGTCTTTGTGGGTAGCTGCTCTGTGACAGTTTAGTATGACCTATGGGACAGCATCCTGTCCTTGGGGTTTTTTCAACGGCTGTAATCTTGAGCAACTGTTGCTCCAGTCCTATCCTTCCTTTACTCGTGTGAGTTTTATTTTATTAATTGCAGGGTCAGTATATGCTGGCTTTGGTGGAAGGCAATGTGTTGGTTCAGTGAATTAAACCTGGTTTGCAGGGAGGGAAAAACAAACTAAACCGCAAACCAACCCAAACAAACAAATATGTGCACATGCACTTTTTTGTTGCTGATATGATTGATTTACTGCTTCTTAAGCTCTTAACTAATGTTTATTAATGTGATTGACAGATTGATACTTATTTTTAATAAATATGCCTACTTATCATATGGTGTTTTTGTGAATGTCAGAAATTAAATCTAATGCTGTTTAATGACTCTCTTCTTGTGGGGAAAATAACTCCAGTTTACTAACAAGATGTGGGCTCTTCCCATTTTCTGAAGTGAACTCACTGGTCTGCTCTGCATCTTGTAGTGTAGTTTCTGGCATCTTTATAAACTGTCTCTATAGGTCTTAAACCGATTTTTTTATGAGATGTTTGAGGATGGCTACATCTACTGAAGAAATACCACCTTGTCTTGATACCAAGGATGGCGGCTGTTTGGCAGGAAGTCAATTAGCAACCTTCAGGTGAGGGCGGGGAGGATCCTAAACTACACCGGCCGGCTGAGAAAAGGGAGCTGCAGGTGGGTGGAATGGAGATAGCCGTGTTCAAATTTGGTCAGGGCAGTGGGCTTCACACTCCTGTTTTTATGAAGTGTTGCTTATTCAGTGTATTTGTCTTTTACAGTGTTTGAGAAAGGACACTTTTCAATGTAGTTGTGTGCTTTGCTCAACTGTCTCTCAGTATGCAGAGTGGTTAGTAGGAAGGTGATTCTAGGGTCACTTGCCTTCCTGGCTGTCAATACTGGGGTTCCTGGTGCTTAACTCATCAGTAAATTCAGGGTGGTGTAAGCTTGGACAGTCACCTTAAGTTTTAATTTGGTTTCTGAATGCGTAGTATAAATATAATGATGGTCACCTAACTTTGAAAGCATCATAGAATATCTGGTAAAATACCACACAGATTTCTTTCAACAAGAATTTTTTTTTTCTCTCCAGGTTCTGACTTAATAATAAGGTTTTTTTTTTGCAGGCATACAATTAATATCCTTTGACTGCAAGCTCAATGTAACATCTCCATAACACAGTGCTAATTTTTCATTACTTGTTGACTTCTCAATGTATTCTCATGACTCCCCTCCCCTTGAAAAACACAAGCTAAGGCAGTGCAAAGTGCACTTACTGATCAGGCTATATGCTTGTGTTCTGTATTCGTTTCCAAAGCTTTACATGCATCTTTAGGACAGGAGAAATAGTATGGCTGTATAGAGAATATGCCTTTTGCCTGTGCATTTTCTTCATCTGCTCTGACATTGAGGTTTTTGAACTGTTTGTTATTGCAGTTGTCTTCCCTACTGAACTTTCAGTTTGATATAAAAGATTTTGTATATGGCATAGACTTGAGTCCTTGGTAATGTGAGGTATTGGTTTGGCTAAAAGGATGCTTCCCTGTTTCTCCCTCTCATCATTCTGTCCTGCTTTTTCTCCATGAGTGCCTGGTTTTCATTTAGGGTGATGTATACTTTGTGTTAAACATCTTATTGAGCGTTCTCTGCCAAGCTAAAGACTTTTTTCCAGACTGAAAGCCAGATGGCCTAGAAAATAAAGTGCTGCTAACTTTTTGTACTGAATTCAGTATAGTAATTCTAGGTGCTTTTTTTTCCACTCCAAACAAATTAAAAATACCATGTGGGTTGAATCCTAATTTTAAAAAGTAAGTTGTCAGTTAGGGGATCTAGTACTCTTGGAGAATAAATTGTACTTAATTATATTGTAAAATAAAGTAGCTGAATGTGTTGTTTCGCTGTTTGACTGTGGCTCAAATTTATTCCTTATTGATAAGATGGAGACCTATGTAGCACATCAAGCCAGGAATCTTTCTTGCCTTACCAACACGTTCAGGATGGCTTTGTGCAACCCTGGCACATTACATTTTAAACTAAGATTTTGTATTAGTGATTAAACAAATGCTGCTTTTGCGTCAGGCAAAAATCTTGTGTGGTCATGGAACTGGTAGAACTTTTTTGTGTGGCATGAAAAATGAAATGGTCTTCGTGAGGCTAGATGATAGGGAAGACAGATTACACTTGCTAGTGTTTGCCATTTCCTTTGTGCATACCTGATTTCTTCTCTTTATCTTCGTGTAATCAGCAGCTATATCCATTTCCAGGATCTAATTGAACGTAATGAGGAAAGAGGTTGGGCTGTTAAGCTTCCACATTCTCTTCTCTTTGTGCTGCTCCTGGTGCTAAAAAGAGATGAGTTAACATAAACCTGAGTAGGCTGTTTAACCTTCTTTCTCTTCTGGAAATGTAGATGCAATAACATTTGCAGCTGAAAAGGCTCATTCGCAGTTTCTAATGTTTAAGGATGCAAATGAAGCATTTTGTCTTTTCTGTCGCCCGGAGGTGTTAAGCAAGGAAACAGAAAGAGGTTTCTAGGATTAGTTCCACAGATTTCTTTTATCATGTAAAAATCAAGGGTGGTTTCAATGCCATGAAGTGAAGAAAAGCAATATGGAAACCATCCAGGGAAAATTCTTAAGTTTCGTTTGTTTCTCCCGAAATTTTCTGGGTATTCATTACTACAGATATAGTCAAATACTCAAACTTTTTTGCAACACAGCAGGGCTAAGTTCCTGTGCGTTGGGTGGGGGGAATGTTTTATAGGTGATGAAGCAATTCATTGACAGTGACGTGTTGTACTGTATGTTCAAATTTTATAGTTTGTATTTAGGAAATGCTTCTAAAAACTTGGGTAACTCAGTATTGTGTTTGGGTTCTGGACAAAGACATGAAATAATATGTAGACCACCTAAAGCTTTAAACTGCTTCAAAGTGAAATTATCAAGTAAAACTTCAGCTTGATGATCAGATCCAAAGTGAAAACTTGTAAGTGTAGAGCCCCAGAGGTGGTACTTGTTCTTCTCAGTGTCTTGTAGCTTTGAGTCCTTGGAAAAAGCTGCTTCTGTGCTTCTTTTCACTTGCAAAGATACGACCTGGAAGCTGAATACCCTTTTTTTTTTTTAACTTGGAAGTGTAATATACACTATGAAATGCTTGGTTAATGAGGCTTTTTTAAATTTTAAAATGCAGAATTAAATCAACGCAGGCACACTTACCCATTGTACATATAGTCTATGATAGTATGAGTTCACAACTTGTATCTTGATAAGGAAGGTGTCTGCACAGTAGCCCGATTCTTACAGTTTTAACTTTGTAAACTTACCACTTCTGTGGAATTAAAGAGGAGATGTCTTTAAAGCTTTTTTAACAGCTATTTTCTATGCAGCATTTGTGCTTAAGGTGATGCTGACCGTCTACATTTATTCTGGCTGCTCCCTGGTGTTTATGCAAGAGGTCATCCGCCTTTTCTGAGAGGTGCACCCTTTTTTGGGACAGTGGAGTTAAGTAGCCTTGGACTGTATTTATACTGGGTCAGCAACTGTGCCTTTTGTTTAAGCTGAGCTTTAGAGTAGTCTAACAGATTGATTTCTGTCTTCCCACCTCCAGTATTTGAATATACATATACTACATTTTGAAAAACAAATATGGTGTGCGCTCTCTCTGATTTCACATATATACATATATACATAGATATATGTATAATGCTGTTCCTGCATTTTATTCCTAGCCTGCTTTAGAGAAGGAGTATTTGGGACCTGCCTAAGGCCTGTTTTCATTCGGTCCTTCAGATGTTTGTCTGATCATACTGGTAACTGATTAAGGTATTTTCATGGCTTTGCATAGTTTAAATTATACTTTGGAGACAGATTCACACTGGGATTAAAGAAATCAGATAATATTTCTTAGAATAATGGCTTAACAGGAGTTTAACACATCTCCCTCCTCATGCCAAAGGTTAAACATAGAGACTGACTTCTGTGTTGGTTTATTTCGAAGTAAATTGTAGTCTTCAGTTTTTTGGTATTGCTGCCCAGCAGTCATCTTTTTTGTTATTTAAGGTAGTAGTTGTGGAAATGCTTTAGTGTTCTTTAAATCCATTTTTAAGGAGTGAGACAAACTCTTTGCAGCTGTGTTCAGTTTCAGGTAAGGCTTTTTTATTCTGCTAACTTTTCCTTTTCTAAAGAACCACTTCCAATATTTGACTTTCTCTTACAGTATGTACTCCTGTTTGAGACAGTGAGTACAGATATTTAAAATGTCACAGTATAGTGTCGCAGGTGGTGACATAGCTTGTGTGGTGGGTCTGGCCTCTAAAATGCGGTGTGTTTTGGAACCGTGTAACAGTAAGTTCTTGTTTAAAGTAGGACTTGGAACAAGCAATGAGATCTGGCAGGCTGGGCAGCACGGTTCTTCACTGCCACCTCCTTCCTCTAGCAAGTTGCATTGGGCTCTGTCACTTCTCCAGTTGCCAATTAACCTTTTCCTTCTGAGGCTAGTTGCTGTCACTGTCTACCTGCCTGCTGTTTATACAACTCAAGGGGGATTGTAATATTCCATCTGCTTCCCAAACCCTCAAACAAACCAACAGCCAGACCTCCAGAAATAACTACAGTAGCCAAAGGCAGGTGTCATCAGAGAAAAGTAGGATGCTACAGCCCTTCCCTCTCTCTAGCATATTTATCCATCTGCTTATATCACATACTGTATTCACTTAAGAGGCGATATACTGGTCTGTTGTAAGCCTGTACAGAAGGTTGTAGTTTGCTTTTCTTCAGCATGGCTCATTTTTTTAAAAAGACTTATTCTAATGAAGGACACTACTGTACCTGCAAGTTGTCTTTTCTCTCTTTTGTGTGTATATAATCGTGTGTGTGTATTTTTAAGATCTTTTGGCTTCAAAAGTTCTGCTTATTTCATTCTAAACAAGATTGGAGAAACTCTTACTCGCTGAACTGCTGGAGGATTACTACTTTTGTTGATCCATGACGATACATAGGCATGTTGCCATTTTAAGCCTTTCCCAGCTTAAAGTGAGTCTCCATAGAATGAAATTCTCTGTTTGTCAGTACTGAATTTATCGGTCAATGCCTGGGCAGATCATTGGCTGCTCCTGTGTGTGTTCTTTATTCAGAGCCTTCAGGGTAACAGCAACAGGGCCCAGGTGTTTGAGCTGAGCGGTCGTCTCTGTGGGTCGAGCAGAAAGCTTCAGGATGTTCTTTCACGTCCACCACATTCTGTTGTAGAGCACTTGGCCGCTTCAGTATTTCCTAGGTTGTTGAGTGGACGCTTCTTATGATACGTTCTTAGGGGGATTTCTTCCCAGTGTTGAGTGGACAGCTCCTGTGTTGGGAGGTGATCTGTTACATCCCCACTTCTTTCAAGATTTTTTTTTTTCCTGATCGGACTCCTGAATCTTGCCTATCTTTGGATGTTTCATCTAGCCACTTCAACTGGATGTTTCTGTTCTGCTTGGTTGTTTTCTAGGTTACTTAAACCTCTGTTGGACCTTCCTTTTGCTGCCAGCCCTGCTTCTCAGCCCTGCATTTAGCCCATGTTACTTAGAGGCTTTTTAGCCCAGCTAGCTATTCCAGTCTTCCTTGAACTGTGCTGCTTATCTGCTCTGCTTTGGATGTGGCTGCAGGCAGCTGCACGTACAGGTCCCTTTCCTTCTGGTGAGCTGTAGATAGTATTTGTGGAAGATTCCTGTTTTTCTGGAACTTTGATCCTATTTGTGATTACCAGACTACCTGTGCCCCTTCCCTTCCCCACTGGATCTACCTCCTTGACTGACTGTGTGTCAAGAGGGGAGAAAAATTAAGGCAGTCGTTCTCTGGTACAACAGTGGAAGAATTCATTAGCTGCATGCAAGTATTTCATGGAAACCTTTTCCGGACTTTCCTGTGAAGAAAACTTGAGGGTTGGGACAAAACCCCTTTGAAAACCAGACCTATGATAACAGTTTCTACTGGAGTTCTTATCTATGGACCTTCCTTCATAGTCTTATTCACTAATAAGTTCTTGAGTAAGTGTGGTAAGTTGTTACTCATACTTGGCTGATCTTGCTGTTATCTCACTGCAACAGAATCTTGCTTCTGCTTCTCTTCTGCTACTAAGTTGTTCCACTGCTTGACGCTGCACGTCAAAGGCTCGTTCAAGCAATGGCTTTGATGCTTCAAACTTCAGCCGTTCTGTGATTCAAACAGTGCTCCTCAGAGAAGCGATAACATGCCTTATTTTAAAACAAACCTTAAAACAGAAATGCAGACTCAAACACAAAAGGAGGCCGATACGGCAGCATGCGGTCCCCCCTGCACACCTGAGTTTGAGGGTGTGCCTTCCCCCAAAAGAAGGTTCTTGTTCCCAGTTGTGTGCTCCAGCACCTCAGGTGGTCCTTCCTCCAATGCCCATTAAACTTCTCTGTTTAGCTAATTTTCAGTCCCAAAAGCAACAGAAAACACCTCTCACAAAAAAACCCCTAGGCCATCATCTGCCATGTTGGTCATCTAGCTCAAGTGAGGAGTGCCAGAGCCAGGCCTCGAGAGGGAGGATAGGTAGAAGTATGGAAGGGGATGTGCGGGAAAGGAAGGAGAGAGAATGGGGGGAAAACCAACTGGGTTGGCTCCGTTACCGCTCCAATTGCTCCTGAGAGATTGCAGGCTCGGGGCCTGCCCAGCCAGCAGTGCTGGGGTTAAGCCCTTTTCTCCTGAGTGGATTGCTGTTTCTGTCTCCCGATAAGTTGCACCCTGAGTCTGGGTAGTCTTGAAAACATTGTAGGTAAGTCTGAGTTTGAGAACATTTGATTCAATGGCTGCATGCAACAGATCATTTGGGTTCTCGTGTAACTTTCATGAGCTTGTTTAAAACCAGCTCTGTGTCTACATGGGAAAGTTTATTTTCAATAAGGTAGAGCAGCTACAATTGCTTCTGAGATCTCTCCGTCCTCTCAGCCCTTTCCTCCTCAAAGACGGGAAACGTTTTCCTACAACTAGTACCAGGGAATGCGCAAAGCCTGCATTATTGCTGTTGCTTCTGTGTGGTAAGGTAATTATAGGGGCTCTTGCACCTGGAAACAGCTGGGCATTTGGAGTGTGTTTTGCCACATCAGCACACTGCGATTGGAAGAATCCCCTCACAAAATGATCCTGAGAGAGAAAACACGAGATTCTCGATAGCTGTGTTTTTGTACGTGGCGTACCTCCTTGCTGGTTGGAGCTGCTCCTGTTAAGCTGGTGTTACGTGCAGATTCAAATATCTTGGCTTGAACGAGGACACCAAAAAGTGTGTCTAATTGCCCATAACTAATGTGGTAAAAGACAGAGGAGAGGTTTTAGTATCAGTTGTTTTGTCTAAAGCTGGGTTGGAACTGTTCAGTCATTTCCTGCAGCGCTGGGAGGCCTGGCAGCGAGTTGGCTGGTTTGCCACATATTCATGAGCCCACAGAAGAGTGTATGTTGCCAAGGGAGATAGTGTGTCTAAAAGTTTATTATGCAGCTTTCCCTCCTTCATGCTTTCTATCTTTAGTTCTGCTTATGCTGTCACTGAGGCTGAATCCACTACTGACTGTATAATACAGTAATTGTGAATCTCTGCATTCATAATTTCCAGGAGAAGATGCAAAGGAATCTCCTCTTCTAGGATCAGTCTCTTCAGTTACCTGAGGTCTGCACGAGTTTGTCAGATGGACAGGTCCTTTCCAAATGCTGGGAGTACGGCCACGTACACTAGTGTAGGTCTGTTTGGCCTGTGGTAACCTGACAGGTCACATACAGCTCAACCACAGACATCCCAAATGGATTTTCCAAATCTTGCCTTTGCTTGTCCTACGTTGACATTATTTACTTTTTGCTATATTTGTGTTTCCTGAGGCTCTTGTCTGGCTTAAAAAAAAAAAAAAAGAGAGAACTAACTGCTTGCGCTTCTGACGGCACTACAAGTAAATCAACTACTGCCGCTTTCAAAAATAGAGGGGTGTTGGGAAAACTCTTCAGTATCTACTACTAAGATGAAGAAAGAACTTTCTTGGCACGGAATGTATTCTGAAATTGTACTTTTATAAAATATTCTTATTGTTTGTCTATACCTTTGACTATGCAAAGTAGAGCAGTGATACACAGGTATCACAGGTATGTTTCTCAAGAAAATCCTGGTGCATGTTTGTGGTGAAACTTGGTATGTTCCCTGCAGCCGGATAATGAGCCTTCAAGGCTGGGGTATGCTGCTGATCATTGTGTGGAGGAGTGACAAAACTTTAGGAAGAACTTGTTGGATAATGCAGTGGGTAAGCTTGTGTATGTACAGCAGAGGCTGTAGTGCTTGCTGCTATGCTGGCAAATCTGTGTGTGGACAGACTGTCATCAGGCACTGGAAGTTTTTCTGGCACAGTTTCACCACTTCTGTGTGTTTTATAAACTAAAGATGCTAATAGATGAGTGCTGGTAAATCTTTGTGGGAGCTGAAGATGTTACTGCCACATTCTTACGGTCTGTTTTTGGCATTTTTCAGTATCAGGCACTAGAGTTTTGAACAGGTCATTTGGTATGTTACGTGTGAGTATTGGCAACGAAGAAGCTGAGGCACTTTTCTGGCAATGAACTGAGAAGCTTTGGCAGAGGGCTTGAACAAGCATCTTTGAGTGACGGGGAGTTAAATTACTGTAGCAAGACTTGCAAGAGTTTGTTTAGTAGTACCTTAAGCTGACAAAATCTTTTTTTATGAGCTTAGCTAAAGTTAGTTGCAAGTCATATCAGAAAATGCACACCTTTCCTGTGTAAGAGATGGTTTGACACAGTGGCTGGAAAACCAGATATCCCTTGGTTCATTAAGTTATTTTTGATTTATGGATGTTGCAGCATGCTGAGTTATGTGGTTTCAGGTATCTTGTGATATCACATTGAGTTAACAAAATCTGAAACAAAATAGTTTGCTGGGGACTAACTGGATGTGATGACTGCCCCAATTGACTAACCATATAGGGGAATAGCTGGTGGTACTAAGCTGCTGCTTACTCACAATTACAGAGCGGTTCTATGTAAGGTACGAAGGTTCAGAGCTGTTAAAGCCAAGAGGTGTGTGTCTAGACAAGTGCAGCTTGTAAACTCTGGACATTAAAAGTATACCTTTAAAAAAAAACAGACAAAGATACAGGTTGTACCAGGTGATATTTGCATTAGAGTAATGTGAATCTGCTGCACATCTAGTACTTAATTTTTAATAGGTAGTATTGGTTGTACCCACGTGGAATATTACAGCTCTACAAGAGTCGTGTAACAAATACACTGGGTGCAGCAGATTAATTTCTTGAAATGGCCTGGAGTGTTCCTTCTCAGGTGGTTCATGAATCTCTTCTGAATGGTGCTGTTCCCTTCTTACCCAACTGCCTACTTGGGCAGGAGCAGGGAGCAAACTGGGCACTTTGAAAGTCCATGCCACAAGTCAGGGAGAGGAGACAGCACGTCAAGCAAGATGTCCCCTACATGCCTTTTACTGGAAAGGTGAATGCTTGCTGACACCGTGAACGTAGTTCCCATTCTCTCATGTGACCTCCAATTTGAATGAAGGTTTTCTTATTTTCTGTCAGAAGAAAGTCAGAGGAGGAAGAGAAATAGTGTAAGAGTAGAATATCGGAGATAGACTGCAAGCTGGAAGTCTTGGATGGTCTGTCAGAGCAGCAAAAATGTTGGACCCGCTATCTTGACCTCTGGAGATGCCTTGTTTTTGATTGTAGACTTTGAGAAGAGAGTAGGGAGAGGACACAGTACATGGCGAAGTTTGAAGTGGCATTGATTGGGATGCAAATGCCAATGCTATGACAGAAACTGTAGAAAGAAGATATTTCCAGGTTAGGAGCGATACAAGAGGGACGGTGCAATGTCCAGTTGCCAAGTATGTAAGTGAACCTTTTCCACAAAGCTTTTTGAGATTGGAATACAGTCTGGTGAGAGAAGGGAACTCTGCCCTACCTCCAGGTGTATGCAGGCACCTACTTAAAACTCACTTCTTAAGAGGGCATGAAGTACCAGTTTTCAGGTTGTAATCTGTTGTTTCTGAAATGGTCAGGTCCAAACTTTAAGTGACTATGATTTCAAGCAGCAACTCCTTGCTTCTTGTTTCCCTTCTCCTTTAAAAAGTGAATTCCTTCAGTGTTCAGAGCTTTTGGCACTGTAATATTAATAGATCTGCACCCTCGTGTTGATCTTCCTATCCCCTCCTCCCTCCTATTGCAGTCTTCTCTCTTACAAACACCAAGTTGGGATGAGTATTACTGAGCTAATAAGCTTTGTGGAGTAGGGAAGAGGTGGGCTGAGATAAAAACCCAGATGGTTCATTGTGAGTTGAAGCTAACAAGCCTTTGATGTAGCTGAACTGATGCTCTGCGTTTGGTTTGGGTGTCTTTGCACTGAGCTTCCTAGCGTGTCTGTAATACTTACCTGATCTTTTCTCTGTTATCTGTAGCAGCCTGTGAGCTGGGATGGTAGGCAGTTGTCTACGCAGAGCTTCTGCTATTACACTCTTCCTGCTAGGGAGCTGCTGACAGTGAAAACAGTGACTCCCAAGCACGTTGGAAGCTCTTAGGACATTGTTCCCCAAGTTAAAAACCATATTTTTCCTATGTCTTTTTTGTGGTCATGTACTACCATCACATAAATACACAAAGCTTCAGCAAATTACTTTTTATTTTTAGTGACTGTAACTGTCTGGCAACCCTAACATGTGCAGCACAAGTGTATGTCAGAAAGACAAAATATAAAGGCAGAAATTCTGATACAAGAAATTGAATGTTTGCCATTGTGTTAGTGTTGGTATTAAGTAAACTGCCCTTTGGCTGGAATGTGTTTAAGCATTTTACAGGTGTCTTAGAATTGGGGGAGGAGAATGGGGAAATAAATGAAATGGCTGGAAAAAATCGTGCAAGGCTAGTATGCGTATTCTTTCGCTGTTTTTTTCCTATGGTACGAAAGATGTTAAGTTGCCTGAAACGTGCATGTGCTCACTGATGCATCAGTAACTTTCAGTGAAACAGTTCTGAGAGAATTGCCTTTAGCTCAGTGTAGTACTGACCCTGGAGAGGTTTGAAAAAACATCTGTGTACTTGATCACTGAAGTCGATTACTGGCATAGAGAAACAGGAGGAGGAAAAATGCAATTCAGTGTTCTAACTACATATTAAAGTATTAAAGTTGAAGTATAAATGTATTTTATGTTAACCTGTTTCCACATTAGTATTGGAAAACAGAGTTGCCTGAAAGAGTTGGGGAAACATTATTTCAGTTATTACTTTATTTTCAAGATCTTTCAATACGTTGGGTAAGAGACTGCACTTTCATTTTGATGTTTCATCAAGGTTTGGTTTTAGGAATGCATAATGGAGTTTTCAACTGCATTACAGTTTAGCGAGCATATCTTTGTAAATCACTTGCGGGTGTTTCAATGGTGAGTTAACTAGCCTGTGTTTTCTCAAGGGATATTTCTAACTTTCAAGCTGGAGTACTTCCACTTCCAGCTATTTTTCTTTGGCCTGGCTTTGATTTATACAAATGCTAATTATAAGGGCTTTGAATCTGTGTGTATACATCGTTTCACAAGGTCATACACGTTTTTAATGAACTGGCTGAAATGCTGCTTATATATTGCTAGGTTGTTGCATAAATAGATCACTGTCTTCTAAATGTTGTTTCATTAATCAGTTCAAAAAGAGAAAAAAAATATTAGTAGCAATACCTGTGTAAAGCTGATTTTTAGTTTCGTCTCCTAAAGTTCTGTCTTCGTTGTCTCTGCAGGCATCAGAAGGTGTCACCTTCATTGGACCTGACACACATGCTATTCAAGCTATGGGAGACAAGATTGAAAGCAAATTGTTAGCCAAGAATGCAAAGGTCAACACGATCCCTGGCTTTGATGGAGTAGTCAAGGTGAGAAATCATTTAATTACTGTCTGCCCACTGTAGGAACAGTGTCTAAATTGAAGTACACCTATTGAAGGTCTGATGCAGAATGTAATTATAACTTCCAACTTCTTTTTCAATAAGATGTAATTAAAAATGGGGTACAGATTTTTACTAGCAAGAAGGCTTTGGAGAAGAAGAGAAAGTCCTTCATAATAAAAAGATGTATAAAGGACTGCTTCTATGCAGTCTCTAAAAATGCTTTGCTTTAAATTTAACATGGAGGCAGGTAAATGTGTTAAATATCAGATGTGGATTCGACGGTCTGCACCTCTTTACATTTCTCAGGTCTTTATGTCTTGTTGGCCAAGATCTCGGCAGCCTTAAGTTAAGAGCGAAGTTTGTTACGCTGTATGAAGTTTCCATTTTACAGTCTGTGCTGATGGTACAGGTTTCCACGTGTTGCAAAACTCGGGGTGAGGATGAGGGGGGGGGGAAGTTGATAGCTCTTTGTGTGAATCTACAGCTAGTGTTCTTCCTAGGGTTTTAGAAGGAATGATTGCCAGCATTTTTCTAAAAAATATTTTGGTTGTTACTTTATAGTTTATAAGGTGAAATAAAGTATGTCTTGGTTTTGGTTTATTTTCTGCTACAGTGATTAAGTATTGGGCTCTTATAAGCTTTTCTGTGTGTCTTTATGTATTGTCTGTGTTAGTGTAGGTAAATAAACTTTTTTCCTTTAAAACTTTCATTGTGTAGACCTAAAACTTTGTTGTATTATAAAGTGTTGACCTCCTTGGATGAAATTTTTTACTTGACATATCAAGTTAGATTTTTCCAAACAAAATTTGAGTAAAACTTTGAGTTGTGCAAAAAAAGTGAGAAGTTTTTCAACAACACTTTAATGTAGTGAAGGGAAAGCTTTTCAGGTTTTACTTGTGACAATTGATATTGACCTCTGATCATTATAAATCTTATTTACCTGATGAAATAGGAAATGTCAGGGTAATTGGGAGCAACTAAATGTATTGATGGAATGCAGACT
Organism: Cariama cristata; assembly: GCF_000690535.1. Taxonomy (NCBI): domain Eukaryota; kingdom Metazoa; phylum Chordata; class Aves; order Cariamiformes; family Cariamidae; genus Cariama; species Cariama cristata. The sequence continues at coordinate 118,787 of NW_009615728.1, read as the reverse complement.
GTGTTTTAAGGAATGACTTGTACGAGGGCAATGGTGTTCAGCATTACGTCAGTGAAGTTGGATTTTAAACTCTGTTAGGAGGGGAAAAAAAAAAACAAAACAAAATAAAAACCCAACTAAATGAGAAAGGTGAATAAAGTACAAAGGGGCCAAACCTCCACAAAGTTATCTGTTGTGATGAGGGTGCCTGGAGAACTTGGCTAGTGAGAGAGAACACTAAAATCATGAAGTAGCTGAGGTCAAAACGCGCAAGAGAATTCTTCCGTGCTGGTGTTGGAAATGCCTGACCTGTGTAATGCCTGGCAGTGGGATATGCTGCACCAGGTAAAAGTGCAAGGACTTGTTTCTCTTCCAGAGGGCTCTGTATGAGCGTTAGGCTGACACTTGTGGCAATGCTGAAGTCCGGCGGTGATAAACTGAACGCAGCATTCCTTCAGGTTTTTGTTGTGTGGTTTAGCAGTCCTTGTGTACATGGTCCTTTAGCACTCCTAAGATTTAACAGCAGACAAACTATTGTGCGCAAGATCCTTTTTTTTTTTTCTTATAGCCTGCATATTCTTCTAGAAATCCTGAAAATAACTTACAGAAAAACATCTAATTAACAGATAATGTAATCATCTAAACTCCATAAAACTTTTCCTAATGCAGATTCAGATACTCAAAATGCTGGTTTTATCACTGTATCAAGTTAAAACTTATGTAAGGGTTTGTTATTCTCCTCATATAAAGAAACAAACCTGGCAAAGTAAGATAATGGTTAATGACCGGATAGCTGTATAACCAGTGAAACTGAGCTACTTGCCTGTATGCACTTGTTTTAGAGACTTTTAATTGCACAGGTTTTTTGACAATTATCTGAAGTTCCTGATGCAAAATGAAAGAACGTAAGTGATCTGGTTGGCAACTGGCTATATGCAATGATAGTCTTAAGACCAAATGAAGTGGAATGTAGGATTGAGTTGACAAGTCCAGTCCTCAGCTATTGAAAGGAACTATGCAGTAGTTGCTTAATGGTGAAGTGTCCGTGTCATATCAATTTCACATACCTCAGCCTTGCCCTAGTTCTGATTTTCTGAAGAGGGTTGATGAAAAAGAACATGAGATTAAAAAAAACCCAAACCCTGCGGTGTACCCACCAAATAAGAAAAAGGAGAGTCCGCAGACATTGCCAGTGTTGTAGTTGCCATCAGAAAAGGGAGATGAAAATTTTAGGTTAACCAGTGCTTTGGTTACCAGTTCTGGGAAATAAAACTTCTGATGACTGACATTTTCATCCTTGCTATGGATCTAAACATGTGCCCATGTTTGTCCTCTGATCTCCTTCCTGTGATAATGTGTCTTTTGCTTGGATGAGTACTGGAGTAGTAGGTCATACAGGGTGCCTGATCTTTGGTTAGAGCTTGATGCACTATTTTGCCAATTCAGACTTAAGGTAGGAAGGGCAAAGCTGTATGATACCAGGTACAATCAGAAGAACAACACACAAGGAATTGGAGCCCATATAGGATTTCTGCTGTTCTATGGAAGACCTGTTTTGGTCACAGAGTTATGAAGATTTCAAAATCTTTGAGGGCTCTTTTTCTTGAGAAATAAAGTTTTTAAAGGTCCTAGGAAGGAGTTAAGTGCCTGCTTGATACTTGGGTTGATTAGAGGTGGCTTCGTCTTTCTAGTGGGGTCTAATAAAGCTGGAAGAAAAGTTGCATTCATGCCTCTGACAACGCCAGAAGTTAAGAAAGATCAGTTGCACGTATTCTTTGTGGATGAATAGTTAAAGTGAACATAGGGTAACAACTTCTAGTGCTTCATTATTCAATTCAGGACTGCACTGAAATTCTTTGTTACTTGAAGAGTTGTCTTTGTCCAGCACTTACTGCTGCAGATACATAGGCTCTTCATGAATAAAGGGTGTTTTCCCCCTCTTATTTATGTTGCATAGCACTTACACATAGTAGACACTGGAGTACCTAAGTTTTTGTAATGACATCCTGGAGAAGCTGCATGCAGAAAAATTCCCAGTGAGTAGAAATTAAATGAGAAATTTAAGAAAAGGGAGCCCTTTGACAGTATCATTAAGGACCTGGAAGGATTGAAGAGGAGGATGCTTGGTGTAACAGACCCAACCAACTGTTCTCATATAGGCAAACGCTGTAGCAAATATGAAACGGAGAATGGAAAGATGTGGAGCGAGAGTGGAGAGGGTAGTTTGACAGAGTAATTTTCTTCTCATCCCTGGTTCAGTTTCTGAGTTGGCTGGGACGAGGGTTATCCAGTCTACACACGTAAAGAACCTGAGTGTGGTGCTGTCAGCTAGAGAGCCAACAAAAGCATTCCAAGGTAGCTTATTTCAAAATCTGTAACTACAATTAGTTTCCTAAAACCTGATTGGGAGAGAGAGAGTAGTCAGTAGTCTTCATCAAATGAATTAGCGTTAATCCATGTGAGCAATGGCTGTGCTAAAGTTAGAGCTGAGAAGATGTCTGTAGCCGAGTAAAGAGGAATAAGTGACAAAAAGTGGAGGCTGAGTAATGAGTATAAGGAGATGCTGTGGGAAAAAAATAGCAAAGGAACGTCAAGGGAAGAAAGTTTTTGGTATTGTTTCAGCACGTATGGCCAGTTTGGCTTTACGGCTGGTAGCACACAGCTGGATGTAACCCCAGCAGAATAACATCTCTGGGTCTTTCCTTAGTTTCACTGATGTCAGTAGACATGTTGAAGGTTTTCAGCAAGGCTATCAGTTTCCTGTATTTAAGTTTCAGGTATCTGTTCTGGCTGTATTCTTGCATTGGAGTGCTGACATTGGGATGAAATGATCCACTGTATTGCTGGAGAGGCGGTTGGAGACTGGACGTGAGCTGGGGGTTCTCTAAGCCCAAAGCCCTCAGCCATGAAAACTATTCTGTAGTTCTTCATCATTAATACTGTGTTTTACAGCTCTGGGAGTCTCTTAAACAGCTTTATCCTGGCATTCCTACACATCGGAATAGTTTTGCTTTTTTGTCTCCACCTGCTGGTACCTGGGAGAGGGGCATGTACATGAAATTGGGAGGTTAGACGTTCTTGTGCTAAATGCGGATTTTACGTCTTTTTAACTTAATGAAACCAGCCATTTGTAAAAACACTAGGACATCGTTTTATACCTCTTTCAATTTTTATAAACTTGTACCACTACTTGAACATTTTTTATTTGTACAATAAAAGGTGGTGCTAAAATTATATATTTCTTTACAATCTCCAGTTTATTTTGGGAAAATGGTGGTGTAGCTGTTGTGTTTTTAGAGGAAACAGCAGTAAATCGTTGAGGACTTTTGCTTTTTAAAAAATAATTCAAAATGCTTTTGGTACCGGTGTGGTTTTATATATTTTGCACATATGGACTTGTGTGTTATGCAGTGCTATAGCATTCAGTTCCCCCCCCCCGTGGCAAATGTTGTGTATCTACCGTAAGTTCTTTGCACCAAAAATCTAAAGCAACTCTCCTAACTCTTTATGAGTACTCAAACTGCTGCTGTATTTATGTAATCTGCAAGTGAAATGCATGAGACTATAACATACTGTCTTAGGGAAAAAGATCCCAAGACTTAGCAGAGATTTCAGTATGTCAGTTGTTTATTATTAATTTTTTTATTAGTTTTTAAAGCACAGCATGTTTTTGTTTATATTTCAGAAATGCTCTTTGAAGGCTAAAGAATTTTACTTTTTTTTTTTAATCTTAGAGTTTGGGTTCTAATGCATTAGAACTGTAAAAGAAACAGATGTTGAAACGGTGTAAATTAGTAACTGTGCTGGGCAGATGACTTCAGTCTGTTGAAGCCCGAACTGAGACAATGAATGCTGCTGATAAGATGCCGCTTATTACTGACATTTGTGGTAGGCATCTATAAAAATACAGTGGCAGGGAAAAGCTCCCCTGTAATGATTTGCAGCTTGTCTTCCTGTGGACTGCAGTGTAGCAGTTAGCCACTTGTTTGCAGGTAACTAAGTGGGGAGGGGGGGGAAAAAAATAAAAAAAAAAAATTTACCCTGTTTGCTTCCCCCTCCTCTTAATTCTGTTTTGCAAATATATGAGGGAATTTGCAAGAGAAAAGAAATGTAAAAGTTTCTTCTCGACTATAATCGGGGCTCTTCATCAGTCATCACTCTCCCTGCATTTTGTTCCAGAGGCTCTAATTGTCCGCGTTTGGCAGGTTTAACACTTCCTGACGGCCAGGCTATTAAGGGGAAGTGTTCTCGCATAACTGTCACAGGCAGGAACAAAGAACCTTCCAACTCAATTGGTGGAAGCCACTAACATTCTGAAGTGAGCCTTTTCATGCATTTTATCCCTCTAAGCTAAAATTTGGAGGGTGCAGGGTCATGGAAAGCAGCAAGGTGTAATAAAACAGTAAACTCTGATTTTTATTTATTTATTTTTTTTTTTTTTCCTGCGGGGGAGGGAGGAGGTTTTTTTGCTAGATTTATCTCTTGACTCAAACAATTGTTATTTGGAAAAAAAATCTCATTAGCAGATGTGACTGGAGTAAAAAGACTTAAAACTGATGTTGCTTTCGGGACTGCTTTGAACTTAACAAGCACCGATTTGTGGAGCAGACTAGCTAATGAAAGGAAATTAAATTTTCTGACAACTTCCCCTGCCAGCCCCCTTATTCTTCATGGGGCTGTTACTAGGTACTGAAGACTTTTAAAGAGGATTTTGTTTTATTATCGGACATAAATGAACCAGGTATGAACATTTCTTACGTATTTTTTTTTTAAAGTTCTGACCTGGGTGCTTTTAAAATGGATTGCCTTGAAAGCCTTAAAAATATCAGGTTTCATTTTAATGTTCATAAGTCAGCCCCCATAGTTTCAGACACACTTAGCAGCTGGTGGTTTCCAGACATTACTGCCTTCCATACAAATTTTTTAATGCATGTCACGGAATAGCACAAATATTAGCAAATTTTGATGGAATTTTCAAACTTACCCCACGCTACTGTAATTTTAACCCTTTTTCTTTCTAGTATTGTGTAATGGAAGTATATTGTTATCAGCAGAGGAAAGCAGGATTAAGTACTGCAGGAGAAGCGATTTGGTTATTAAAAAGTAAGCAATTCAAGTATTTTGGGTTTTATTCTCTGGGTTTCCTAGTACTTTTTTTTTCTGTACCAGGCTGTAGTAGTATGAGTCAGCTGAAGCAATCGGTGGCATCAACAAAAGGATTTTTCTAATTGCCATACGCTGGTAATGCGCCGACTCTTAAATGGGAACAGCTATGTGAATCGTCTCATTTCAGATACAGCTTCGAACGACGCAGTTAAGGTTGATGCTGTCTTTGGAATGAAAAAACTTACCAAAGTGAAATGCTGGTGTGTTTTCTTCAATAGACAAAAAAGAATTTGTCTTTAAAGAAGTCCTGGGAGATTTTTTTTTTTTTTCCTGGACCTGAATCCCTCCCCAACAATAGAGAATGAACTCCCCCTGCTGACAGCAGCCCGGCCAACACAAGAAATACCTGTGAGGGCAGAAACAAGCTGGCCGTGGAGAAACTTTAACGATCTGATTTATGGTCCATTATTGATTGTAAACTTCTAAATTCTAGCATTAAATTCCTACAACTGCAGAAAATCACTTTGCGATCCCGGCTGTGTTTCCTGTCAGCTGATTCCTCGTTGCTTTGAGTTTCTCCGTATACTAATGATGAGGTAGAATTTACATTCCACTTATGGTATTAATTTTACATTCCTCTGGCTGAAAAGGGTCAGAAGGTTGTAAAATCAAACATTAAATGAATCAGAGGAGACAGTAGTGCAATATATGACTGCCCTCAGGACACAGTGCAATGGCTGATGGGATTAACGTTGGGTCTCATTTCCTGCTTTTACAGGATGCAGATGAAGCTGTCAGAATTGCAAGGGAAATTGGTAAGTTCTTAAATTAGCTATGGTGGGATTTGTGTGCCTCTCAGCAGACATGGTTGACTAAATTGAATGTGTAATAAGTAATCCCTATAGAACAAATAATGTTTTAATAGTTTTTAAGTTCCCTGTTGCCTATAGGGCTGGAAGAATCTAGGTGTTAATGCCCTGTCTCTTCAATCATCGCATTTTAGTTTTACAAACTGGACTTTACAGAACAAGTGCAGCCATGATTTGGGCGCGTGTAATACGCAGTAATGAGTAGCTTGCTAAAGGAGTTCTCACAAAGTATATCTGCAATTGGACGTGATAGTCAGAAGGCGGGCAGGGTACACTTCTCTTTATATGGAGGCTGACACCAGTGATGTTATGATCTTCGTTCTTCATCACTCTGTGGACTGCAATTAGCTTGAATATCATCCAGAGCACTGGCCTTTCTTCTGTGTTTTCTGGAATAAAGTCACTGTTCAGCCTCTGAGTAACTTACGGAATGGTGAAAAGAGCAACCAGCAAACTGTCTGGGACTCATTTTGATGAAGGTTAAGTGTAGTACATATTTAATGAGTTTTGGCTTTTATTTACTAAGGCTTAATATTAGGGAACATATTAAACCGTATGCTTGAAATTACACGTGTTCTTAAATGCTTTCTAGAAGAAGAATCTCATGCAATAAGAGACTTTTTTGCATTTTCATTTTAAGAGACAGTAGCCATGAGGAGCTATTTAGGTTCATCACGGGTCCATAATTCAAATGATGTATCTACATTTGAAGCTTCTCTTGCCGATCTAGCTACAAATATATCTCACCTGTGTCAAAAGCGATGGCTGTGCCTTATGTGCCAAATAGAAACTGGGACTTACTCTGCTGCAGATAACTTTTTTTTTTCATCAGTGTAACATCTTTCCACTTTGAAATGTAAGTTGGGGTTTTTACCCTGCGCTGCCCTGAACCCCCCTCAGTGTAGGCTTGGCTGGCTTTTAGGCCGACACAAGTGCAGTCAGTGTTTTCTGTGGGTCAGCCTTTGTGTCCTTGTTGGGAAATCAAATGATTACAGATCTCTGTCATGGGAGCAGAAACAAAAGGAAGAGGTTATCAACCAAATTCAAACATTTGGAGGAGAATTGTGAGTAAAATTGCCTTTAGTCCTTAAAAAAGGCATAGTATTATGATTTTATTTCAGTTCAGTTTAATTTCAATAGTCGCTCTTGTTTTTTAAAAATTTCCTGCAAGTATTTTTAAAGCAATTTGAATTAACATAAGTTGGAAGGCATTCAGTGGCTTCCTAGATACCCTTTAAAATGTATTCTTGCTTAATTTTCTTCTGAGTTGTTCTGGTGTTCTGTTGACTGGTTCCAGTCTTTGATATCAGTAGCACTTTGGAGGTCATTATCAAGGCAGTCTTAAATCTATAGATGTTAAAGTCAATTACAGACAGCTGGGTGGTGCTTTATCTAGATGGCAAATTCTTTAACCATTTTGTAACAGAAAAGATTTGTACTATGATGCCATGTAGTGAAAGAAAAATGACCTTCCTAGCTTTTTTTTCCACCCATGTTTCAACCAGTTGATCAGTTTGGTTAAGCTTCTGTCTAATCGTGACCACTGACCAGAATAAAACCTGATGATTTGTGATTTCAAGGGATCTAAAATAGGATGAAATTAAAGTCTCTTATATGAAGACAAATGCGCTATATACATATAAGGCACTTGATATGCAATTGAATACTTTCAGATTATTTTTAATTTCACTTGTCCAGAGCCTCAGTCTTCCAAGAATGCTTAAACAATTATTAAAAAAAAATTGATTGTGAATCAGCACTTAAAACTCTAAAATGTTGTGTAAATGTTCTCTTGCTGCCTGTGTTTTTTCCTGCTTCTCCCTGCTATGTCTAGCCAAAGATCCAGAAGCAGTGGAGTGTGACACTTCAGGGTTGAGACACTGCCTTTACCTATTTCAGTGACTATTACTTATGGATACAAATGTTGTAGATACAGGAGTAAAATCGACTTTTTTGCCCGTCATCTGAGATGTGCTCTCCCAAGTTGCCGAAAGTGACAGAGATACTAGGCTAAATCAGGAACGGGAAGAACTTTAGGCACAAATTGCTGTATAGGCTCCTTTCTATAGTCTCTCTTCTTTATTTGTCTGTGTGGGCTCTTCTTCTCTTGTGGTGCTTTCGGTAGTGCTTAACCACATTGGCACTTTTCCCATGCTACTCTTAAGCCTATTTGTAAGTTGTACATTAAGAACTGCTGGCTTCTTGATTTCTGAAGCATCAGTGAAACTCTGGAAAGTTTTACTCCGCAGTTTGAAAGGACTGAACAACTACGAAATGCGGGCAGTTAAACTAAATGAAAGTCTATACAAAACTGAAGAGATGAAAAACATGTTTTTGTCGTATTTCATTTGACATAAGTTTAGTTAGTACTAGCTTTTCAATAATGAGAATTCAGCAGAATCTGGTACTGCCACGTACAATATAGCTCAAAGGGATATTGCACAATGCATTCTGTGGTCTACTACCTGCAACTTTATAAAAATGGTTAAATGACATCTAAAACCACGGTGGCAAAGGGTGGAACCTGACAGCTGTGGGGCACCAGAAGTTTGTTTACTCCTTTTACCATTCAGATTCTCAGAACAGTAACAGCCCTGGGAACAAAGCAGTCCTAACTTAATAGTACCTATTTAACAGCAAAAGTATACCTGATGATCTTAAAATTTGACAACTTTTTACCTTCTTGCCTTCTAAGATCTTTTTAGACCCATCCTTCAGATGCGTCACAAGAATGTAAAACTATAGCAGAAGAGTAGTTTTTATTCTTACGTGGAATTTTAATTTCATGTAAATTGGCATCTAATTTGAGGGAAGGATTGAAAACCTAACACCTACTCAGAAATGTGCCTGCTTTGTCAGGCTCCTCATTGCTGTTGTTGTGAGTCCTTATAAATACTATGAGAAATTGTTTGCATGCCTCTCCCTTCCCGCAACTAATCCCACCAATCCATGTGAGCATACTCCAGCAATTCTGATTGCTGCTGAATTGTGCAAAAGCAGTTAGCAGAATGATGAGTAACACATCCTCATCCCAGCATCCTGTACCCAATATGGACACAAAACTTCGATTCTGCAAAGCCTTCCTTGTCTTAGTACGCATTAGTCTTTGGTATTGGCCAAAGAACTGCTGTTTAGCTTAGTTCAGTGCCCTGGTGAGCAAGTAGTGTGTAAAGGCATATTTGGGCAAAAGTTCAAGTACTCTTATTTTCAGGGGACTGCCTAATCATCATCCTAAATTGTAGCGGTCCGCTGCAAAGAATTTTTCCTTCTCAACCTAAAAAGCTGTATGTACCTTTTCAAAACAGGCCTTACTTTTTTTAATTAAATTTTTAACTATCTGGTGGCTCTCTGGAATCTTTAATTGCTTTGCATACATGTGTGGTCGAAATGTAATCAGTATTCATAAAAGGTAGTGGTGGGGGAAGCAAAGTGGTCCTACATTTCGTGAGCGATACCAGTAAACCGTGTATCCTGTTGATAATTTAACCATGTGAGTTGTGATATATGAACTTTTATATTCTGTGGCATATAAAGACTCACCAAGGCCCACTTCCAACATGCATATTTTGCTGTTGAAATGAACAAACAGTAAATTAGGATTAGACTTTGCTTACAGAATTAAAATCAGCAAGCCATTCAAGAGACTGGTGGTGTTAGACTGAAATTGATAGCATAATTGGTGGTGACTTTTTCAAGTGTATGTAACAGGTGATAGAAATTGCCAGAGTGAGTTTGCCATAATAAGGCTTAAAACAATGCTTATTTCAGACTTGGAGCCTCTTGAGTTGTAGCGAGTCTCCAGCTGGTGATAGTGTTGCCAGAGGTGTAAGTTCACTAGTGTTACCCAGTTAAATCTAATTTCTTGCATGAAAATGATACAAGATGTGCTTTTTGCTTTATTTCGAGATAGCCAGTGACTTGTCCAGGAGCCTGCCAGCATAGATAAATTCTGCTTGTGTAGATATTGCATATACTGCATTTCATGAAAATAAGTTGAACTTCACTGTTTGCTGCATGCAATCTAGAGTTATTTTGCATATGCCCTTTTACCTCTGGGGTTGTAGAGGCCTTGAAAATACTTAGTATAGTTCTGGATTGAACCCATCGTTACTCTGTGACTCATGCCGTACCCCTCTGTGGGCAGCATTGGATATTTCCTAGGAAAATGTAGGAGACACTTTGGCGAGCTTATTTGCATGGCTCTGTTTGGTCTTACCCATATACCTAGTAACTTTAGACTCTAAAGCATGAAGATTTATAGCCTTTTGGTCATCCCTACCCATAGGAACTTGATTTATGCTCTACGCATGCTTATCTATTACCTTTCTACAGCTTTCAGCCACATGAATGCTCTGTAACATGGGGTTTCACAGTCTAATAACACATTATGTTGGAAAGTATTTTATTTTTGCTGTTTCTTTGTTAATTTAATGTTCTCTTGTATTGTTGCTGCTTTCCTGCCTTCCAGTCAACACTTCTCTGTTTCTCATGCTTGTATCATGCCTCTTCCTTTTTTTTTTTTCTTTTTTGTGTATCCAACAGTCTTTTTAAGCAAAAAGTTTTCCAGATCTTGCTGACTTTAATTATTTTCTCCTGAACCTCCTTTCAGTTAAATGACTTTGAGGAGGAGGTGGGCGTACTGTGTCTCTGTCACTTGATGGAGCAAGAGTAGATCTATATTCCAGAAACAAACTGTAAGCATTAGTTACACATACGGTAGCAGACTTGACCATTTCTACTAGGAACCACATTCAAATGTCCCTTTCTGCCTCCAGATCAAAGCCTTTTATAGAATGTATCTGCACTTTGCAAGGACTGATGGGCTTGTCTTGCCAGACAACATCAGCTGGTCTGATATTTGACTCAATGTTATGATTTTCATTAAACATACTGGAGACCAAAGGCTTCAAGAATTTTCTGCTCTCCTGGAACCATCAAAAATTTTCCAATCAGATCCTTAATTTTCAACTTTCTATACATTCATGTGGGAGAAAAATGAAGTTCGCTGATATGAATGAGAAATTGTTTTAGAAAGTTGCTTTGAATTAAGATATTGTGCTACAAGATAAACAATCATTACTAAATCTGAATACTTTGTTACTGTACTTTCCTAGCTTTTGGGGAACTAAGGTCCTCGCTTACACCCATATTAAGGTATCTTGCTCTGAGAGTAAAATATTACCAGTTATGCACAATGCTCATTTTTTCTTACTACTTGTCAATTTGGGGAAAATCCTTTTTTATTGTTAAAAGTGTAATAATCTGTTTTCTGTGGTACTTACTATTATATAATATCTAAGCAGCACTGCTCTTGAGGTGCTCTGTTATTTAAAATGTACAGCACTAGAAGTATTGATAAGATACAGGTTTGCTTACTGACTGTCTTGCCTAATAGTTTATGAAGATCTCCTGCTTATTTTTGCTAGTAATTTTTTGAAAAATTTCATCACAGCTATAGTTTATTTCAGCAGTAACAAAGGAACAAAATTTTGTTCCTAAAGAAACGTGAGCTTAAAAAGGTCAAATGCCTTTATTCATAAATCACTTTGTAACTTGGGAATAATTCATTCAGTGCTTTTTTTGGTACAAATGAACTGGAGAAGACAACCTTTCATGGCTTCAGAAATCACTGCACTGACAGCTAAGTCTTGAAAAGAAAAATCTCTCCTCTCCTCTCCCTCCAAAGAAAGTGTTTTAATAAACGAAGTTATTGTCTGCTGGCATTATTGGACATGTGGTCAGTTGTCATGTTCCTCTGACCAACTGAACAAAGTTTGAACTTCTGTCTAATTGTTCCCCGCTGTTAGGCTACCCTGTCATGATCAAGGCCTCAGCAGGTGGTGGTGGGAAAGGCATGAGAATCGCTTGGGATGATGAAGAGACCAGGTGAGATGCTGTCCAAAAGCTTGCCTTGATGAATGCTGCAGTTATCAAAGTCCCATTAAGCCACTGTGAGCTGACAGTTGAGCAGATATGAAATGTTAGACAGAGAAATTGGATATTATTTGGTTTTCTCCCTCTTGTACAGTGAGCGCTATACTTTGGGAGTTTGCATGTGTTTGTCTAAAAGTATTTTTTGCATAAACCTTACAAAACATCGTCTGTTAATTTGAGTAAAAAACGAACACAACTGCCTTTAGTCCAATGATAGACTGTAAACATTTTGCTGTATGCCTTTCAGAATGCTGATGTATTAATTGTCTTGTGTGTTAGGTAGACTATTTATTGGCCCTGATTCTCAAACATTAATGCATGCCATTAGTTCTGTTAAAATTGATGAGACTGATTATTCATGTGTGGAAACACACATGGTGTTTCCAGAAAGTGCTCTAATAAATTGCATACTTCTGTGTTTAAAAGATTTGTCTCAGCAAACTATTGTGCTTTTGCCTGTTTGAAACAACGCTTGTTTAAACACCCAGACATTTTCATGTCTCTTAATGGTTGTCTGAATCCTGAACACTTCACGATGTTTTGTTATTGTCTCCAAGTTTTACAGTCCATTCTCTGCTGATACTCTGACGGTGAGGAGCCTGGTTTCAACCCCGTGTGCCACTGATGTTACAGAAAAGCATGTTTTGGGATTTTTCAAAGACTTGTAACAAAAAACCTATTTGATCCAAAATTAGATAACCTTCTAAATGTTTTCATTTCCATGTGGAGAATGCAGCACATTTACCGGAATCAATTCAAAGTGCAACTCAGATTTTCATTAGTTTTAGTCACCTTCAAGATTTCCCTGTCATATTTTTGTGTTCCCTATATTTATTAAATTTATGTTTACCAAAACCTAAAAACTGGAAAAAAGAACAATGAATGGCTAGCAGTTAAATTTTAGATTTACAGAAAACGTGTTGGGTTTTTTGTACCTTGCTACCTGTAACCCATTTATATTAAAATCTAAATAGGAAAATAAGGTTTTGTGCATTAGAATGAAGATCTAGAATAACCTGCTTTCTTACAAGGATGCTTTGTTCCTACTGCTTTAGAATCCAAAATGACTGCCTTGATCTTGTTCAGGCAGCAATTGCATCTGTTGGACTTGAAAGGAAAGCATTCACTTCTTGTTTTACTCAGAAAGCAGCAAAGGAGCTCGATTAAAGTAACTGTTTAAAAATTGAAAACTGGAGTTAAAATCATGGTTGCTAATTTGTTTTGGAGAAAAGTTGTGCTTACTGTGTAGAAAGTCACCCGATAGATTTGATTGGTATCAACAGACACTAGCTAGGGATATTCTTTTTTGTACATTTGCATACAAAATTAATGTAGTGATATTACTTTGACCCAGTGATATTTAGTGATATTAGTTTGAGACACCTTGTTTGTGGAAAGCCTTTGAAGTGCCATTCAACTCCTTATTTGCTGGCAGTGTCCTTGTAATAATCCTTTTGGTTAGTTATGCAAGCGTTGTCTTTACAGTGTAATTTTATAGAGTAATATCTGAAAGGTGCTAAGAGAAAGAACACCTAGACTGAGTCGCAGGTCAACGCTAGCTGCCAATCCTGTATCAAGGAGAAATGCTTAACATTTACGGGTAGGCAGCAATGAAGGCAAAATTCAGTTAGAAAAATACTTGTTGCAGGAAGATAAAAGTGAGATTAAGAGAACTGAAGATGGAAACAGATTTACTTTGCATTTACTTATGAAGTAGACCATTTGAGTTTCTCTTATAGTCTGTCTTGAAGAAATACCTATGAGGTTGTAAAGGATTTGTTGTATGTGTCCATTACTTGTGTTATGGAACTAGGATTGTTGCTTTTTATGTGTTTGAAGAAGAACATCCGACACCGTTTTGAAGGTGATTCATCTTGTTACTGACAAAACAATGTGTCTGATAGTTTTAATATGACGTAAGAAGTTGTTGACCTCATGTATCATCTTGCTGCATCTGAATCCATGTAAACCTAAAAATAAATTAATTTTCAGCTGTTGACAGACTCTGAGAAGCCAGTATCTGAATGACCTTTTGTATTTCAGGTTTCATAAGTGCAAGATGAGTGTAGATTACTTGTTGATAATATTTTGATTTGTAAACTTGCTTTGGCTTTGTCCTGTGGCATTAATTCCAAATGCTATTTGGAAAAAAACCACCTTTGTATAAACTAATTTTGTCTGAAACATACTTTTGGATTTTCAGGATAGTTGAACAATCTTTCTTGTTTCAACTGGCTATGCATCATACTAAAAGAAGGCTTAAATGTGTTATGTGGTGTGACATGGAAATAGCCGCTAGAAATGGAAAAGAATGACTGAATGACTGAATTGCTAATGTTACAGAATTATTTCCTGTGGTAACTTACTGGTGCTTCATCCTTTACATCACTTACATATCCCCAGTGATGAAAGTTTTGTCAGATCCTCTAAATATTACGATATTATTCCAGCTATAGCTAAGATTTCTGTAACTTTCAGCTAGAATTTCTAACTAGAAATACTAGAATAGTTTTACCACTGTTAGAATTATTTTTTTTTTTGTCCTTGAAGTAGCTTTCCATGGGCATGTGACTGTGGAAGGCTGCCATGTTGCCCCCTGCCTCTTTATCTGGGTAGGGATTTCTTGTTGGATTTCTTCAGATATGAATCCCTCCTAACTCTCACTTCTGTTGCTTTTTTCCAAGTTTTGGTCAAGTTCTAGTGTGGAATTTGGTGTACAGGTCAAGCCACTAACCCATATCTGAAATTAAAATAACCCTATCGTCACTCTAATGGAGTCCCTAATCCGTTGTCTTGGTTTGGATAAGTAGAATTTGGGATGCCCTTTCTTCACGTAAGAGATACCTGCTTGAATTTATATTGGAAATGAAGTGCAGATTTTTGAAGAGCGTTTTTTAGCGGTTTACATTGAATTCAGGTTCATAGGTTCTTCACAGCCTGAGAAAGTTCTGCTGTATGTGTCTAAGAGTACTTCTGTCTTAGTGTAGTTGATCGTCCCAGCCCTGGTCTTGTATATGAAGAGGCTCTGTGCTTGCATTCCAGAGAACCTGATCTGAAAGTGCTTTCCAAATATAGGCAACATGAAGTTCATTATGAAGTACAAGAAGACATGACTAGGGTAGGTGCTCGAATGTCTAGAAATTTTCGGTATTATTCCTTCTTTGATTGTGGAGAAACTTGAGGGTTCTCTTGCTTTCAGCATGCTTATAACAGTTGTAACTAAGTCTTTAGGCTTCATGGCTTCAAGTGGTCTGCTGGCAGCTCTGAAAAGGAATTCACCTAAGGACTCATCGTCTCCAAAGAACAGATTAAAAATTTCTGGCAGAGATTGTGGTGGATCTTTGCACACAAAGATACTTACTGGCGTGTAGGTTCAGTATCAGAGCATCATCGAACGGGAACTACTGGCCCTTATTTTAAACTCTATGGATTTGCAGGTATAAATTAGTTTTGCTGGTAAGTAGTTTCAGCTGCAAACATTATAACCTCTAAGTTGGAAATTTGCACTGAATTATCTTCTAACAATTCCCTTTTGAGAAATTTGGAGCTTTGTGCTAGTTCTAACACCCCCCCCCCCCCCCCCCACCCACCCCCCTGGTTGTCTCAGCTTCTGTAACTTTTCCTAGATATTGAAATCTTGAGTGCTTAGCGAGTATCTGCTTTGAAAGCTTTCAACAAGGCAGCTTCCAGCAACAGATGTTTAGAGAAATGAAAGACTCTGCCTTTTGACTTGTAATAACAGGAAAATATGACTTGTCCGGTTACTTAAATTCTTTCTTGGTGCTTATGCCAGTTTTATGAACTTAAGTCAAACATCGGCTCTCAAATTCCAAGAACCTCTTGTAAGTTCTCTTCTGTGGTCCTATGGTAACATACTGTGTTTACTTCCATTGTTCCACAGTTGTTGTTCTTCATTGGGATGGTACAACAGGGTATGTAGGAGAACTACTAGCAAATATGTCTTTGTAGTCTGCAATCATTTTCTGCAGTTTCCCACCTCTTCAGAAACATCTGGTGAAGTTTTTTTTCCTGATGTTGTAATCTTGCAATGGCTCTGAAGGAATGAACAGTGGAACTGGAAGAAGTTAAAGTGGAATGATATGTAATAAATCATTCCGAACTCCCCATCTCCCGAGGCAAAGGAAATACGAAGTGTGCTGTATGAGAGAACAATGCTTTAAAAAACGGAACAGCATTCCCTATTACGAGCCTGTACGTTGAGTTTTATTATCTTCCTAAAGCAGTGCATTTGGCCTGTCAGACTGCTCTGCAAAAATGGGAGTGTATGGGTTTGGCATCCTTGGTCTGTCCTGCACAGGTCTGTGCTGTAGGAGTGTTCAGGTAAGGGGAAGGAGTCAATTGGATGAGTGAAGAACAGCGTTTCCTAAAAACTTTTTTAAACACAGATTTCCATGTCATCTGCATGTGTTAAATTTATGTAAAATGGTGTGACTAGATAATTTTATTTGTTTTTTTAAATTTGGCGTAAAGCTGAAGAAACAGATACTGATTTTGTGTGTAAAAATCAAACAACATTTGAGTATTTGTTGGTTACCTAACTTGCCAGTCATGGTCTTAGAGGGATTTTACTGTAATAATGGTTATCAAACATCTGTTTTTAGCTAGATGGTCTTTCTAATTCTGGCCTTGACAAGAAAAAAAACTATTTTCTTTTACTATTTCTTGATACTGGAAACTGAAATATTACATAATGACTGCAGTCTTTTGTTAGTGTCTAGCTGCCTCCAAAGAAAGTGGTTGTTTAATTAAAGCAGCAATGCTACTCTTGGAGCTGGAGGCAGAAAGTTGCCGTGGGCTATCTCACTTCAAACAACCACAAGAAAGCTTGTGGCAAGATCAATAAATGCTTTTGTGCAACTTACACTTCAGTGTGAATAAATGTACTGTAGGGAGTGGGGGAAACCTTTAAAGACATCCTGTTCTTCCCCTTATAGAATCATGCACATTTGAAGGGACCTAGGCATGTCATCTCATCTCATCCTCGGAATAGGATCAGCACTCAGTTTGAACCTGGTTGCTTAGAGCTTTGCCCAGTTGGGTCTTGCATTGAGGTTCCACAACCTCTTTAAGCAGCCTGGCCCTGTTTCTCAGTTCTTTCCAGTCATTTTTGTCCTTAACATCCTGTTGGAAACTCTGCACTTCAGTTTATGGCCACTGTCTCATTTTTCTGCTGTGCGCTGCGACATAAAGAGCTTGACCTCACTGGCTTAGTAAACTCTTCTTTAAGTACTGCAAGGCTGCTACTAGATGTCTGCTAAAGCCTTGTTGTTTTTCAGGTTCAACAAGCTGACTGCGTTGGACCTGGTGTGCCCTGACAATCTTACTTGAGCCTATCAACATCTTTTGAGTACTAGGAGTGTCCAAAGCTGGATACAGTATTTCAAATGTGGTCTAACAGATGCTGAGTGAAGGGAAATAATTGCTGCTCTTGGTCTACTGGCTGTGTGGCAGTTGATACAGCCCTCTGTATTTCAGTTATTCAATTAGCCAATAATTCAATATTCAATTAGCCTTCATTACTGTCAGGGTGCACTGCTTGTTTACATCACAGCCTGTTATCCACCAAGACCTCCAAGTCTTAAGTAATCTTAAGACCTCCAAGTAATCTTAAACAGCCAGTCAGTTCCACAGCCTGTACTGGTGCAGAGGGCGTTAGTCTCTGCTAGGTACAGGACTCTGCTTTCGTTCTTGTGGAAATTCGTAAGATGCTTGGGAACCCATTCCTCCAGACCGTCTAGGTCTCTCTGAAATGCAGCCTTTCCCTTGAGTATATCGATGACCCTGTTGTAGCGTCGTTCACAGACTGGTGGTGGTGCAATCCAGGTCAATGATGAAGAGGTTAAACTGGTTCCAGAATAACAGATTCCTGGGGAAATTCCCTTCTATTGGATTCCAAGTAGAGGACGAGCTGCTGACTTTGAGCCCAACGATCTAACCAGTTTTTCACCCATCTAGTTGTGCACCTATGTAGACTGTAACATTATACCTTGGGAACAATGATGCTGTGGGAGAACATTAAGGTCTTGCAAAAGTTGAGGGAGATGATGTCTACTGTTCTGTAATTTGTAGGTGTGGTAATAAAAGACAAGCAGATTGGTCAAGCATCATACTATTGGTAAATTCAGTCTGTTCTCAGTTACTTTCTCATGTGTCTAGAAATAACTTTCAGGAGATCTTGCTCTACGACTCTTCCCTGGAATTAAAGTGAGGCTGACCAGCTTGTAATTCTTCTGATTCTTTCATGCTCTTCTCAAAGTTGGCTGCAATGTTTGTCTTCCTGCTGTCATCAGGAGTCTCTCCTGACCTCCAAAGGCTTTCAGAGATGACAGAGCGGTCTCACAATGACATAAGCTACTGCTCTTAGCATCCTGTCTGGTCTTACTGACTTATATGGGTTGATTTCTCAAGAGATCCTTGATTCTAGCCTGTTCTGGGAATTCCTCTTCTTCAGCCCATCTAATGTCTGTGAGAAGTTGTCCCCCACATCCATCGGAGACTTCCCAGCTTGCTTGTGGTCTTCTGTGTTGTTTTTTCAACAGATATCAAGGAGGTTAGTTTCCTGTTTAAAAAAACAAAAACCAAACAACAAAACTCAAACCAAAACACCAAACAACAAAACCCAAACCAAAGCACCAAACAACAGACCACCCTTCCAAACCCCTCCCTCCCAAACCACTAACAAACCAAAAAACCACCCCCCCAAAACGACTCAGAGCCCCAAAAACCCAAAACAAAACCACATGAACACTCAAGGGCTTGGAGACTTTGAGTTGCTTAAAGAAAAATTTGTCCCCTTTGTCAGCTTGAGCAGGTGAACTGTTAACCAGTCTGCATGGCGGTATTACCCTTACCGGCCTCTTCCTTGTTGCAGACCTTCCAGCTCTTACCCTCTTGCCCTTTCTCAAGAAGAGACCCAAATATCTGACCTGCCCTTTCATAACAAGGCCAAGCCTCTCCTACTGTCTGTCTTATACTGTCTGTCTTAAAGATTGGGTCACCATTCATTGCCGCACTGCAGTCGTGTGACCCGTCCCACTGTGTCAACTCTTCGAAGGATGTTGCAGTTCTGTGTCTGCATGCAGGCTCCAGCTCCTCTTTGTTTCCTTGGCCACATGCCTTTAAGTATAGTTGCTTGAGGTGGACCTCTTGATTTTTATTTTTTTTTTTTAATTTTTTTTTTCCCTCCTCTTGATGCCTCTAGGCTTTAACTAGTCTGCAGCTGTCACCAGCATGACCCTGAGGAGAGGCAGTGGTGGTCCTTGCCTGCCGTAGGCATGGGCTGTGACGGCCTTTCAGCCCCCTTGCTTCAAGCCTGACCTTGGGCCAAGGCAGTTGATGTGTGATGGGTGCTCCTGCAGCCAGGGCTGTCAAAACTACCTCTACTATTAACTCCTCCTCCTGAGAAACTACCAGAAGTATCTCCTGCCAAAGGCCCTCTTAGCTGCTGCTGTGGCCGCCCTCCTTGTGTACTGGTTCAGCTGGTGTCCCGGTAGCGTGGGGTGCCCAGTAGTGCCGAATGGACAGTCTGTCCTCCCTGCCCCGCCATCCGGCGCTGGCACTGGGAGAGTGTGAAGGTGACTTTGTTAGTAGGCAGTCAGCGTTTGGAGCGTGGCTTTCCGTAGAGCCCCTGCTCAGGAATCATTATTTTGAGTCAGAGCGTAGAGATATCAACAATGGTCTTCTATAGGTGAGGAGCATCAGCCTGAATGGTTCCGTCTTGTCAAACATCAGGGTCAGATTAGGCTGCAGACAGCGTGTTGCTTGTATGGTAAGCTGTACTTGGGCCTAGACCGGGGCAGCAAGCTCAGATTTCCCTGTCCCAAGTTCCCCTGCCCTTCTCTTTTGGGGTTAGCGCGGGCAGGAAAGTTTGGGACTTGGTCACACGTATCAGTACGGTTGTGTTGCGTGGGGAGCATCTTCCTTGCGGTGAGGCTCTGGAGAGCTGTTGCTTGGTGAAGGGATAATCCTCCAAATACAAATTCTATTCTAGCCTAAACAGCTTTTTTTTTTATTTTGTTTTGAGGGTTTTTGTTTTGTTTTCTGTTTGGTTTTTTTTTTTAATTTTTTAGAATGTTCCTCAGGAGACACAGACCCATCTCCATTTGGTTAGTATGGTCTCTTTAAGGAAGGTGAAGTGTATTTATGGTAATTTTTATCACTGAGCAAATGCACCTGCACAGTTTTATAAGATACAAACAAGGTCAGAATACCTAACTGTGATAGTAATTCCTGTTATATATAATTTACGAAAGATTTGCAGATGTATGGATTAGATAATTAGGCACTTGACATTTTTTAACAAGTATTGCAGTTTAGATTTCTAATTAGCACATATTTCAGTGAAGAAAAAATAGTCAATTGTGCCTAAAAGAGAGAATGTTTACAAAAGGAAACAGAGCCTTTGGTATGGGAGTTAAAATAGCTCTAAATCTGTTTCAGTAAGAAACACTGTGTATGGCTGTTTGTTACTTGGCTTTGGTTTTTTGGACAGATCAGGTGTGTACAGAATCACACATTTTTATGTCTCTATTAAGTAATTCAATATATTAATGTTAAATATGAATTTAGGAAAGATTGTACATTGAGTATAATCTCTCAAAATTATAGCGTATGTTATTCCACAAGGTTGAAAGAAGGTGAAGAAATAACCTTTAAATATACACATCTTGACACTGTAAATTTACCTATCGCACGGTTCTATTGCCTGGGTTTTGTTTATGGAATTGAACTAGATTCAAGAGATGGAAAGCCTGGAAACTTCAACTCAGTTGTGCCCTGGTTCTTATTGCAGGCACAAGTATCAGGGCTGCTGCATTTCAGTAGCTGATCCCACAGAAATGTACCCCTAACTTTCCATGTGTATCAACATAAAGAGGACTAATATGCCAGTTAAAGGGCTGCTAGAAAGCTTCTGTGGAGCCTTTGGGTCCCTGAGTTTTCTGGTGCATTTCCCACCAAGAAAGCTGTACATAAAATTGTCTGTCAGCAGTTATGCCCAATAGGAGCAATCTTTCTGCCATGAAAAATAAAATTAATGATTGCAGTATCTTACAATATTTGTTTGAGTAATTACATATGTAAAAGAGAAAACAGAGGGCAGTGTGTGGAATGTGCAGTATAACACTCAATTATGCTTTAATGCAGGGAAAAAGTAGTAGTACAGCTGGTATGCTCTATGAAGGGAAGTATTGCATCTTCAGGTTGTGTGTTCAGTGGTTAAACTTCATCATAGAATCATAGAATGGTTTGGGTTGGAAGGGACCTTAAAGATCATTCGGTTCTGACCCCCGTGCCATGGGCAGGGACACCTTCCACCAGACCAGGTTGCTCACAGCCCCATCCAACCTGGCCTTGAACACTTCCAGGGATGGGGCAGCCACAGCTTCTCTGGGCAACCTCTGCCACTGCCTCACCACCCTCACCGGGAAGAATTTCTTCCTCATATCTCATCTAAATCTTCCCTCTGCCAGTTTAAAGCCATTGCCCCTTGTCCTATTGCTCCAGGCCCTTGTCAAAAGTCCCTCCCCAGCTTTCTTGTAGGTACTGGAAGGCTGCTCTAAGGTCTGCCCAGAGCCTTCTCCAGGCTGAACAACCCCAACTCTCTCAGCCTGTCCTCACAGCAGAGATGCTCCAGCCCTCTGCTTGCCAGCCAGAATTTTCAAGGTCTGCAATATTACATCTGCAGTTCTTTCATCGAATTAATGTGGAACTAACCTCGGCTATTCCTGAATATTAAGAGGGCTGTGTGCTTTAAATAATGGTTAGTTTTACCTT
This sequence comes from Cariama cristata, assembly GCF_000690535.1. NCBI lineage: Eukaryota > Metazoa > Chordata > Aves > Cariamiformes > Cariamidae > Cariama > Cariama cristata. The sequence continues at coordinate 97,104 of NW_009615728.1, read as the reverse complement.
TACTTCTATATTACAAGCACTTTGTAATTACTGGTTTTTAAAATTTGATTATTACTTTTGCAGAAGAAAATGCCAACAAAGACGATTCATACAAATAATTGTTGTAAATGCCCAGACTTTTTAAACACACCGAAATTGTCTGTGCTTTTAGAATGGGCTTTTTTGGTGTATCTTTGTAAGAAAAGAGACAAGAAAGGAATACTCATTAAAGAATCAAATGCAAATGGTAAAACTTGTTTTTTTGTATGTTGATTGCTGACGACTTCCACATGACTGGAATAAAGAAGTGTTCCTTCTGCTTGTATACTTCAGAACTTGACTCAACTTTTTAAATACAGTTTATTCTTTTTGTTTTCATTATTTAAGGGAAGGTTTTAGGTTTTCCTCTCAAGAAGCTGCTTCAAGTTTTGGTGACGATCGCTTACTGATAGAAAAGTTCATTGATAATCCTCGTCACATAGAAATCCAGGTTTGTATTATTATTAATACTATTAATTATTGTTTGTTTATTTAATAAGGTTTCAACTGATAAATTGATCAAAGTTCAAAACATTTAAAACACTCTGCTAAAAAAGGCCTAGAGTCTTGTGTTTTCCTGTGTCTTGGGCCATTGCTCAAAGTACAGGGCTATCATACACAATCCAGCCTTCCTGTTTGTATTCTCTAGCCTTTCTTTAGCAGGAAGACGATGAACTGTGCTCAATTCGATGGGGCCGGGGGGGGGGAAAAAAAAAGAAAAAGTTGTAGGATCTGTCTTGAGGGCTGGAGCTTGAACTCTGGGTCCTGACTGCAGTGCTTCAGGGCCGCAGAGGATGTAGGAGTTCAAGCATTGCCATGCTTCAGATTTTTCTTGCAAACTCTAGGTGGTTTTGTCAGTATTTTTGGATTCTGTTCTAAATATCTAACGCTCCCTGGGAACTCGGAAGCATTTGTGAACCATTTTGGGTAGTTTGTGGTTCAATATCAGGTGTATTCTCCTTAACTTGTGTATTGTGACCATTTATATGTTTTATTGGACCTAGTGTTAAGCTAGGCGTGGTAATGCAAGCCAAGACTTGTTTCGGACAGACTCTTTTAACAGAATTCTGATTTTAAAATTTGTGATGTGTTTGATCTGATGTAGGCAACTACACTGGGTTTGTAAATAGCCTTGAAATAATCTTTCCTGACCAGAAATCTATATGGAGTATGTCCATTTCCTCAACAGAAATTTCATTTATTTTTGTCCAAAATATAAATGCTTTCTAAGTTGTAGCATGGTTTAGTTTTTTCTTTTTACAGTAAGAGCCTGAAGTATTTTGACAGTAGCTCAATAACTGAATGAAACAACAGTAAATTTGATAGTGTAGAATGATTTGTAAGAGAGAAACGTTTAACGTTTTTTACTCCACCAGATGTGTGTCCACAACCTGATACTTTTAATGTTTTTATTTGTTTTATGTGCGCAGGCTAACTTATTGCATATAGTTTGGGTTGGAAGGGACCTTTCAAGGTCATCTAGTCCAATCTCCATGCAATAAGCAGGGACATCTTCAACTTGATCAGGTTGCTCAAAGGCCTGTCTAACCTGACCTTGAATGTTTCCAGGGATGGGGCATCTATCAGCTCTCTGGGCAACCTCAGCCAGTGTTTCACCACCCTCATCATAAAAAATTTCTTCCTTATATCTCTTCTAAATCTACCCTCTTGGGATTTAAAGCCATTTCCCCGTGTTCTGTCACTCCAGGCCCTTGTCAAAAGTCCCTCCCCAGCTTTCTTGTCGGCCCCTTTAGGTACTGGAAGGCTGCTCTAAGGTCTGCCCGGAGCCTCCAGGCTGAACAATCCCAACTCTCTCAGCCTGTCCTCACAGCAGAGGTCCTCCAGCCCTCGGATCATCTTCGTGGCCTCCTCTGGACTCGCTCCAACAGGTCCATGTCCTTCTTGTGCTGAGGACCCCCGAGCTCAAGGCAGTACTGCAGGGGGATCTCACCAGAGCAGAGGGGCAGAAATGAAGAAAAAGAAACAGTGAAATGGAGAAACACTCTGTAAAACTGAAATTTAAACCCCAACCTATTCTCTTTTGAAGGGTCACAGAAAGGCATATAATGAACGTTTAGTTTCAGTGTTGATCTTAGGTGACAAAAGAGGTCAGATCGCTAGAGCATCTTCCTATGTTCTCTTGCCATGGCTAATAATTTTTGGCTACCTACGTCTTTGTTTCTTTTTTTTTTGTATGGAAATCAGTAGACCTTAAAGATCTATTCCTTTCAGTGCTTGCAGATTTGGGGGCTTCAGCAGGTTCCTGTCAACTCATTGATGACTCAAGTTAAATGAGATTGATTCTCCCATACTTTCATGGGTTGGGGAACAGATTTTTACATTGCCTCGATTCCTTTAAGTTTAAAAAATCTTACCTCCAAAAAATTAGGCAGTACTGTACTTAATAGTTGAATACTTTCACCTAGATTAAACAAAATAGCTTTGCTATTAATAATTTATAGTTTTATTTATAATAAATGTACAATGAATGTTGTTTTCCTTACACAAACACTTTGATGGTACCCTTTAACAATATCATAGCGTATCATTTTGACTTCATGTTCTAATCAGCTTTAGGACGTTGACCTTGGTTCGTTTTCAAACTACTAAATATACAAACAATTTGAGACCAGATGCCAAATATTTATTAATTTAGCAGTAACTTTTAAATAGAACTTTTTTTAACGTTCTCATATAGCTCCAAAGCATTGGTACTTAAAATTGTTAAATAAGGGGTTTCCTGTGTCTAGCTATAAAACAATCACTTTGTAAAACATGAGAAAAGACTAAAACAATTAACAGGAAAATAGAGTCCAAATAGACTTTATGCTTGAACTGATTTGAAGTCTTGTTCTCCTGAAATATCTGATATAAAGGACCTGAGTTTAAAGTAAGAATACATGGAATGTCTAACTATTACTTGGCTAAATAGCAATCCTACAGCTGGAAATAGAATTTAGCTGAATCGAGGAGAGGTGGCGTTACGTTATATTTAATTATTTTGGCATATAGATTCACTTAGCATATACTAACATCGTAATCATCTAATCCCACAAAACAGGATGTTTTCTTTTAGGAATATTTAGATACTTAGAAAAAAGTTGTAGCTGTGACGTGCATTTTTAGTGAGGTGTGTACTGGAATCTTATGTCATCTCAGATACAATTTCAATATTCTGTAAATGTCTTCTGAAAGATAATTGTTTTATGAAGTACGTATCTTCTTTAGTTTCTGATAAGGAAAACAGGGGACCCAAAGTGAAAGTAAAAGCCTAATGCTAGATGTTGTTTGGCTTACTCAGTTTATAATTACGTTTTCATAGTAAATGTTCATGCATGTCTCTCTTTGAGCCATATTAATTGATAATGGAAAAACATTTATTTTAAGATCAGGACTGCCTAAATTAAGTAGGATACAAGAAATGTCCTGAAGTGAAAGAACGTATTTACTAGTTCACTTGAAAAATGTTTTATGATCCCCTTCAGGAAAATACAGAGAAAGAGAAGAGAAGCATGGGAACTCGGTGTTTGGTGGTGTGGTTGTTTTTTTTTTTTTTAAATATTCTGGGACTTTTTGGTTTGTTTTGGTGAGGCTGAATTCTGTGAGAAGTTGTAGGCTTTCTAAGAGGGAAACAGAAGTACTCACAAGGAATTGTTCTGCATACAGGACAACGATTTTTCCATCAAGTACCGTGCTATGCCCTAGAGGTACTGTTTTAATATTAAAAAAGGAACCAAAAAATCTTTGATCTTCCCAAATGAGTTTCTGTGGAGTTCCGTGATGTTTAGTTCTGGATTGGATGAGTTAGGACTTGGGTAGGAAGTTGCTTTAGATGCTGCTGCTGTTTTTCTGTTGCTGTTGGTTGGTTTTGTTTGTTTGGTTTTGGGTTTTTTGGTGTCTCTTGGGTTTTGTTTTGTTTTTTCTCTTTGTATTGAGTCTCCTGTTACAGAATCTAGCAGTTGGCTGGCGTACCCTGGTGCTGCAGCTGCTAAACCTCCCCCTGGCAGGGAAGATGGTTCTGGGACACACTGTAGTTTAGGAAATCCTGAAGTCATTGATCTTGTAGAACTCTTCCAAGGAGATTCTCCCCCCTAGAAAGCTCCATAAATTTTATAAGGCTGCACCAGAATTTCTGAGGAGAAGATAGGTCTGATCCTACAGGCTGTGGAGCACTCTGGATGTGACGCTGCACAGTGCCCATGAGTTGTCTTCATGAGATCAATGCCTCCTTTTCAGTCACATCTAGCCAGGTTATTCACGCATCAGAAAACATTGGTGTCATAGATGCAGGAATTCATCTTGCTTAGTGCCATACTTGCTCTGTGATGCTAAAAGGAATAATAAATAATACAGATTCATTGTCACAAGTGTGAGTGGATATGGTTGAGTTCATGCAGTTTGGGGAAGGTTGTCTCCTTTATTTATCTTGCTGGTTTTCAGTGTAGAACTGTACTATCAGAATGAAGCATGGATATTGGCACAGGTTCCTGCAGATCAGAGCAGGAAGATAAATGGAAAAAAATGGATTAGAGGGAAAATTTTACAAGGAAAAAAGGGAGCAGGTGTGGTCTGCGATGAAAGAAATTGTTCCATGAGTAAGTATAGACTGTAACATCAAAAAATTGGAAGAAGTAGTCTACTTGAATCCTCAAATCCAGTGTCCCAATATTGGAAATGGCTGCACCAAGGGATAGAGTTCCTTTTCTTACTTTTCCTTCCACTTTGAAGTTGCAGGATCAATTGTGAGAGTTCTGTTACGCCCAACTTGTGTTTTTTCTAGTGTGTAACTGAGGTAGTTGAATCTAGATACTTGACTGTCATGAACTGAAACTGTAGATGACACTTGGTTTTTAAAAGAAATTCCTTGAAACTACTGCTTTAATTTCCATTGAAAGTACTGAGGAAGTAGTAAGTTTTATTCCCCTTCATAAAAGATTGCCAAGTTTCTGAAAATTTTTTTCTTCCTTGTTAAAGAAAGGCTGCTGTGGTTTGCCTACCAAGAAAGCTCCATTCGCCATTGCTTCTGAAAACTTTTGTGTAATTCAGGAGCAAAATTTGGCATCCTTTGAGATTTTTCTCTCCTTCGTTGACACAAGATATTGCTTAACAATATGCTTCTGAGTAACTTCATTACACAATACAATTTTAAATGCTTGAAAATGTAGTTTTAATCTTATTTCTGTCTTTTGATTTCTGAACTTGTGGGAGCTTCTTACAAATTTTGAAGGGAGTGGTTTTTTGCCGTATGTAGACTCTATGTAGAGGCTTTAAAATAATCCTATTCAGAATTTGAAGGAACATTCAATTAGTATTTCATATACAATTAATTTTCTATGCTAGCATTTTTTCCCAACCTTTATTTCTAGATTGGAAAAAAATTATTTTTAAATTAAACTAACTGCATGCCACATAGTAATATAATGTCAAAAGGCCATCAAAAGGCCATATGCATACATCTGTTTGTTAATAGCAGCGTGTTATTGTTTCAGGTTTTGGCAGACAACCATGGTAATGCCTTGTGGCTGAATGAGAGAGAGTGCTCCATTCAAAGGAGAAACCAAAAAGTTGTGGAGGAAGCACCGAGGTATGTATATACTAGACTCTTGGTGCAGCTTCAGAGTTACTGATAGCGCTTTTGGAAAGCTGCTGATTTTGTTTATTGTACAAATGCAGGCAAATTGTAATCTATTAAAAACCATGAAGAAAATAAATGTTTAAGTGATTGTCATTTGACTGCAATGCAGTTTGGCGTTGTGCTTGAGGGTATTTTGATCTTACTTCATGATGTCTTTCTGTAAGAAGAAAACAGGTGTTGTGTTGTTAGTTTTTTTCATGATCTTGTATAAAATGGATATGGAACTTACTAAATTGTCTTAGTCCTACTGATTTCAAATGGAGCTGAAATACATTGCTGCTGTGCGAAGTATGGTCTTGCTGTGTTTTCTGTTGCATGGCGTTCATTAGAGAATATGCATAGAAAAAAGGACAGAGGAAGTTCTGATTTCAGAAAACCAGCCATAGGTGTATCACTGCCCATGGGAATTCCCAGTGTAATGCGTTCACCAGCTGGGATGAGTTTGCCATTATTTTATAGCACAGAACTATGTGATGCAACAGTTCAGGATGTGAGGAAAAGCACATCATCCAAATTCTGTTTATTTAGAGGCAGTGTGTAAGTTAATGTTGGGTCATAATTGTGGCACTGGCACCTAGATTTTAAATTAAAAAGCAAAGTTTAAATCTAAGGAGACAAACCCACTAATAAATTCTTAAATAGCTCTTGTTGCTTCCTGGTAGTGCTTGTGGATTTCTTGGAAGCCTTACGCCTAAAGATCTTGCTATGTTTTTGTTTGTGAAATGTGAATACTTCAAGTTGCAATATAGTGTGTGCGTGCATATACATATACTTACGCACTTAAGAGAGTCTTTTGCCTCAGGAGTACATGTAAGGCGCTGCCTGCTCGTTCTCCATGTCTGTGGTCAATTAAAGGGAGTGATATGTCTTTCTCTCACCAGCCAACTGTGATCAGAGTGTTTTCTTTCATCAGAAATACCAGCCTTTTAACTTTCTTGGGCTTCTCTGTTGGAGTTGCCAGTCAGTTTTCTCATCGCCTCCTATAACTCTACAAAAGAGTGTGGACAAATCAAAAGCTTCCAAAATTTGGCATGAAAACTCTTCTTCCTTCTTGTTGTTGAATGTTTTAGACTGTGCCAGACTTTTATTGACAGCTTTGGAAGCCTTATCTGCCTTGCAGCCACTTGCAGTTGGCTGCAGAATCCGTGTATTTACAAAGGGTTACAAGGCTGTTGCAGATAAGCAGGGCGCTAACTTCTGTGAGACTCCGCGGAGACCCTAAAGCCTGAAGTTAGCCCCTCCTGTGAATGCTGTTTCAGTTAGATCTCGTTGAGTAATGACTGCTTGAAACACCTTTTCTTTTACTGCTGGGTGGATGAAATACTGTCCTCTTTTCCCCTCCTATTTTAAATGGTAGCTGCCTTTAAAAGCTCTGAGATGGGTTGAAGCTTTTTTCCCATAAAGCCTAGGAGATAGGGATGGTTTTGGCTAAAATGTTTGTCTTTTGTACAACTCACGGCTTTTAGCTGTCCTCTTTTCCCCTCCTATTTTAAATGGTAGCTGCCTTTAAAAGCTCTGAGATGGGTTGAAGCTTTTTTCCCATAAAGCCTAGGAGATAGGGATGGTTTTGGCTAAAATGTTTGTTTGTCTTTTGTACAACTCATGGCTTTTAGCTCTGGCATCTTCTCAAGCCTCTTTTGATTTCCTTTTTTCCTATGATGGTGTTTTCCTAAGTATCTAGTTTAAAAGACTGATTGTTGAGAGCCTTTTGGCTTTGAGAATAATTTCTATGCTTTTCTTAAAGCTAAGGCTGCAGCTGTTGAACTTATCCTTATGGGATCATTTTGTGTTTGAATCTCCAGTTTTCCTAGGGAAGTTCAGTCTCTTCTGAAAAAAAAAATAAAAATCTCTCTTTTGAGGAGAGCAAGCTCTTTAGTTCACACTCTGAATTTATAGTATTCAAGGGAGCCTTGGTGTTCACGGTGGTCAGTCCCCCAGTTTCAAGTAGGAGACCAACAACCTTTGCTTATACCCTTTTAACCTGGCCAGTTATCCTACTCTGTTCTGGGAAGCACGGACGGTAAGACACATACGGTCATTGCCAGTTTTTCAGTTAGTGCTAGGCAAAGTTAGTGCTATGCAAAACTTCTAGTGATTTACAGCAATTTTCTTTGCTTCTAGCTTCACACCTTTTTAGAAGGTGCTGTTGGCTTCTCATTTCACAGAGGTTGAAATTTAAACAGATGGGTAACATTTAATAGTCTTCTTGTTCCTTGGTTCAGTTTTTGTTCCTCCTCTGCCCAAACTCTTCTCTCCGTTTTCAGAGACAGTTGCTGTGAGACAGTGTACTTTGGCAAGAAAAAATGCAAGGGTGTGGTTGTATTTCCTTGTCTGCAAGAGTGATTAATAAGGGATTCTTCCCCATGTGGAGAAACAAGGCCCATAAGCTTATCAGAAAATCCATCGATCCTTTAGGATCAATCTAAAGTACATGGATCAATGGAAAGTAAATATACAAGAGTCTTAGCTGACTTCCTGTTCAATAACTGGAGCTCAACGGAGCGCTCTTAAACTTTGCTCTGGTGAGAGCAGGTATCCTGTCTAACCTTTCAGAACCTCTTAGAAGCTTTTTAAAGCACTTTGACTTTTGCCTCACCACTTGGGTGAAGGAATGTCCAGCTGTTCAGAGGCACTTGGCTATCTGTACTGTTTGCCCAAAGTTAAGATTTTGGAATATTGTTATGGAGAAGGGTCCTTCCACTCACTGGGATCATCCAGCACTATCCTTTGTTGTAGCAGTTGAAGAGATGAAACATTTGATCCTCCATTTAGGATCATGGAACCATTTAGGTTGGAAAAGACCCTTAAGATCATCAAGTCCAACTGTAAACCTAACACAGCCAAGCCCACCACTAAACCATGTCTCTAAGCACCACATCTACACGTCTTTTAAATGCCTCCAGGGATGGGGACTCCACCACTTCCCTGGGCAACCTGTTCCAGTGCTTGACAACGTTTTCGGTGAAGAATTTCTTCCTAATATCCAACCTGAACCTCCCCTTATACAACTTGAGGACTTTTGCTCTTGTCCTGTCGCTTGTTACTTGGGAGAAGAGACCGACCTCCACCTCACTACAACCTCCTTTCAGGTCGTTGTAGAGAGCGATCAGGTCTCCCCTCAGCCTTCTCTTCTCCAGGCTAAACCCCCCCAGCTCCCTCAGCTGCTCCCCATCAGACTTGTGTTCCAGACCCCTCACCACCTTCATTGCCCTTCTCTGGACACGCTCCAGCACCTCAAGGTCTTTCTTGTAGTGAGGGGCCCAGAACTGAACGCAGCACTCGAGGTGCGGTCTCCAACTATCATATCTCAAAATGCTGAGCTTCAGGACACTGCGTGTTAAATCTCTCTATATTTGCAGGACTTTCCTGGACAAGTAATGTTGGAACAGCACCCTGCCACTGTATTCTGTGCTAGCGAGATCCATATTAGCATCCACAGTGAGCAGCTGCTTAGAACTTGCTAGCTGCCTGCTTATTCTCCTTTGACATCTCTACTTTTCCCAGTGATTCCATGTCCTTTGGGTTAAACCTTAGCATCCAAGATTTTCAGAATAAGGTGATTCTTAGGACAGTCGCTCAGCAATTTCCCGAAATTTCCCTGAGTTTAATCTCAGGCAGGAAATAATTTGTTTATTTTTTTCCTTCCTAGCTGCATGCCTATAGTTGAGATTGCCTTATCTATCCTAGATGTTTCTTTTGCGATGTCTTTTTAAATTGAAAGGTGTTCTTTCAATTTCAGTTCAAAGGACAGAAATGTTTCTTTCTATTTCTGCCTGTGCCAGAAAGATCTAAGAGGCAGGAGATTTAAAAGGGAGGCTGTTTTACCAGTAAGTGACTGCATTAGAATGCAAGTGAAACAGTTAAACTATTTTTGTGACCTTTTTTGCATGCTCCATTGTTAGCTTCTCTCAGGAATGTTCCTGTCCTGGGAAGGTGCACAGACAGCAACTTGTTTCACTTTCTCCAACCACTAAGCTCTCTCTGAAAGATCTCAGTGTGATGCCAAGTACTTCAGGATCATATTCCAGATTAACTGCCAAGGTGCTACTTGAAGCCACCGACAATTTGAATGAGTATATATAGGCAGGAATTTAGGAGAAAGGTATGTTATGGAACTCGTCTCTGTGTACAAGTTCTCCTTAGAGTTGTGCTCCATGTATGTGTATCAGACTCTACATTTCCTATCACTCTGTCTGGAAATCCTTGAAGGATTTGGGGTTAAGAGAGACAGCGAGCCTGTTCTGTTTGTGACCTGTGTACATGATCCATAGGTGGGCACAATTTAGATGTAGGGGCAAAACTGAGTTCTCAAATACTTCAGGATGTTTATGCCCACGGTGTGGTAGCACGTAATAGATATCTCAAAGGAGAATGGGTTTTGTAGGCAAGTAATTTCTTTTTTTAAACAAACAGTATGCCTGTTTCCTAAGAGCAGGTAAGCTGCCCTTGACATTTAGAAAATGAAGGTACTTTTCTCTCCTAGTGTAGCGGTATCTTCAGAGGAAGGGTAAATGTTATTGATGATTTTTTTTTTTGGTCTAAGCTGAGCAGTAAACTTCCACTAAATTTCCACTGATGGTGTAACTGTCTGTGCTTTTCAAAATCTCAACCTTATCTGTGAGTGAAGATGATGGAGATATTTTGGGAAACATTATCTGATGAACTAGGAGTGGAGCGGTAACATCTTGCCTATGTGGTTCACCTCTCTGGCTGTAGAAACAATGACACAAACCAATTGTATTGTCTTTGATCAACTTTACAATAGCTTGAGGAAGGGCTTATGAGTGAAATGTCAGGTCTGATCTTATTTTTTCTTTTTGATGCTTTTATCTTGCAAATCCTTTTTATTTTGTAGCCTTTATGCGACGGAGCATAGGAGCGATTTGGTCAAAAGAAAAACAAGTGTATGTGTGAGACAAAGATTTGAAGTCAGGTTTAAAATGCTGTGTTTTCATGTGATGCCTAATTAGACTGGAGAAGAGTTATTTCAGTTGTAAAAGGAGCCTCGTTAAAGAAGGGAGAAACAATGTATATGGAAAGTAAAGCAGCAGAGGGGAACAGGAAAACTTTGGTTAATTAACCTAGCTGATTGCAGGGATGGTCCAGTCATTTTGGAGCATAAAGCTTAACCACGTGGCAGGGATCAAGTTTAGCAGTGTGACACCTCTGTTCCATTCTTTGCCTACAGCAGGAGGTGTACAGATTGATCTTAGACCTACATTTAACAAACATAGGGAAGACACCACTGTAATAAAGGGGAGTAACTGTCTTTCATCTGTATAAGAACTAATAATGGTTATTCTAGAAATAGAGTATGAAGCCGATACTGAAAAGGTTCTGTTCTTCATAAGACACTTCATGATGAAAGCCCTGCAGAAACCCCAAATTGAATTATAGATTGTTGATTTTGTGTTGTGTATTATCACTCTTAATCAAAATAAGAAATATTATGAAACTGTCTTGCATTACCTGTGCCTATTTTTGATAGGTACAACACACAGCTTCTGTTTTTTCCTTTAATCTGGTGTAGGATCTGATAGCTTTCCTGGGATCAGACTTGACTTCCTTTTCCTGTTGATCCCATTTTTTGCCAAGAAAGGTATTTTTTTCCTAAATTCTGAAAATGCCCACCCTACCATCCATCAGAATCTGCCCACGTGGGCACTGGAAGGACAAAGGTGCTAAGTAGCACTTTTCCCGTGAAGAGAAGGATTCCCTTTTCTCCCAGTTTGCCTAGATATTTCCTCACTTTTTGTGTCATGTCAAATATGGTTTGTTGTGACAGAAGTCTATAGCTCTTCTGTGAGTTCAGGTCTCGGTGAAAAACGCCATAGTAAGTACTGAAAGACAAGTCCTGGCCCAGCACTGGGTTCTGTCCAAGTGTAGTCCTGGACCTGTGATGGAGCTTCACTGACTTTGGTGGGACCACTTCAGATACACGGAGGCTCCTGATTGTTCCTTTGCGGAATTAGGACCCACTGGTGAAGACACCTCAAGAAATTTGGTATTTTATTTTTAAATGGTAACTTAGAGCTAAGGTAAAAATGACTTCATATTCCCTTACAAAAGTACTTTAAAAATGATAGCTGAGTTATGTGCCTACTGTAAGTCACCACAGAAATGTAATAAGCATATTTATAAGCTTATATAAGATGAGCAGCTACATGTTGTCTTTCGTTGAAGGTCAGTGTATCAAGCTGAGGGGCAACCAGTTTCACCGCTCTGATGGAAACCCAGAGAAATTTCTCTAGCTCTAAATTATCAATCTGCATAGGTTAATCTAAATCTGCAATTTGCAGTACAGAGGAGAGTAACAAGCAGAATATGTACCTTCCCAGATCTTTCGGTTCACTGGATCAGTGGAAGTGGTATGTTGCTCTCCTAGAATGAGAAGGCCTGGCATTTGGGCAATGTTCACAGTGGCTCCCAAGGTGGTAGCTGAGCTGCTCTTTGGGTGCCCTTGAGCGGGTCCAGGATTTGTGGAAAGGAATGAATTGCAATTAGCAAACATGGATAACTAGTCTTCAGCTTACAAGTGAAGCCGAGAGAGGAAATATAGGATATGAAGGTTTAAGTTGTGATAGTGTTGATGGTGTTTTAGTTAAATATTGTGAATACCTGAATTTTTCTTCATTGCAATCTTACTCACGTGAGAAACCTGAATAAATACTTCATTAGCTTCCAAAACTACTTTATTGCATAGAATGTCAATGAAATGGGCATGCTGTTTTAGTTCAGAGTCAGAAAACAAATTCCCCTTAGACCTCCTGTCTTGTATTTTGACATTTATATTTCCATTGGATGGATTTTGTAGTTGAAGGTTTTTTGTGAATAGATATACCTTCTAAAATACTGTGGATTTGTATGGATTTATTTTCATTTAACTTGCATTATAATAGATCTCGGTGTTTTAAACAAGTTGTGTTCTGTTATTTTATATTTGAGAATACTGTTATTCTGAATTTCCTGTACATTAGCAGTGACTGCAAAGCATGCAGTATATCTATTTAGGAGTAATATAAATGTAAAGGCATACATTTGACAGTCTTGACATGTTTTCATAACTTAAATAATGAAGCTGTCCTCTTTTGGTAGTTTAAGCAGAAGATGAAATGATCGAATTATTATTTTTTTTAACTAAAGAAAAGCATTGTTTCTGTGTTGCAGCACTTTTCTAGACCCTGAAACTCGAAGAGCAATGGGAGAACAAGCAGTAGCTCTTGCCAAAGCAGTAAAATATTCCTCTGCTGGAACAGTAGAATTCCTTGTGGACTCCAGTAAGAATTTCTACTTCTTGGAAATGAATACTAGACTTCAGGTAAGAAAAACAGCTCTTCAGATTCAGATAAGTGTTATTTAAAAAACCAGAACATAACCTCCTTCCACACTTAGGGGTCTGCTCCTGCAAAGACTTAAACATAACTAACTTGATGCCATGTGAGCACTTCTCACTGAACTTAAAAGATCTACTCACTTAAATAAGGCTGCATATACCAGACTTTGCAGCAGCGAGCCCTTGCGCAGCACTCAAGTAAGCGTTGGGAGCTTTTGCTCTTTGTTACACTTGACCTAAAGACCTTGCAAGAGGTCGCTGTTAAGTGCCACTGTGAGTTCACAGTAAGTGGCTAGCAACTGTGCTCTGATGCTTTTCCCCACTGGTCCCTGAAGTTGTGTTTTTTTCTATTTTTTATACTTTGATTGCTTGCTGAGTTTCTCTAGGAGGGTGATTAAACCTAGATATGTGTATCAGCAATAAAAACACTAGCAATCTGCATGTGATTGAAATTGTGACTGGAGTGCAACTGTGTAAAAAGCATGCTGACGTGGTGTAGGATTTTTGTAACGACTCATATAGTCAGTAGTAGATGTCATCATGTACGCTGCAAATGAACAGACAAACAATTTTATGCAAAACCCCCTCTACCTCTTATTTGACCGTTGCATTTCTGGTCATAATCTAAGAAAACAGGCACATAACTTGAAGTCTGGATACCGTTCTCGAAGATGGGAAGAAAGTTCAACTTGTAAGCAAGTAAATTCCATTGTCTTTATCCATCTTTTCTCCCTTTGTTAAATAATACCAGAAAGACTGAAAAGGAGAATCAAGCAAGAGTGATTTGCTGCTTCCTCTGTTTTAGCTATGTTTCATTAGGGCTGTGTCCTGCCTGCTGCTTGTACACGTGGGCAGTGATAGCGCATAAAGAGATCCTTGTAATTCTGACCTCCTTGCATGACTTTGTACAACGGCTGGGTAAATTTCTGCTTTGGTTAAAGAAGTGAGGGAGGATTTGGGGGTATTGCAGTCTTCCCCTGTGCCAGGGGAAGACTGCTGGTAAAATATACCTTGTCTTGCAGGGAAGCAGTGTTTTTGGAATTAGTCGGGACAGTTATACCTCAGATGCTTTTGCTAGGAGTTTGCTATGCCCAATCTGGTCTACCTTAGATTTGGTTAGAGAGGGTGGTGGTTAATGGCAATGCATAGTTCATTAAAATATTATGAAGAATTTCTGTCTCTTTGGTCATATTCTTTACACTTTTCCCAATCTTGTAGTTTTTGAGAGAATGTTTTTTAATGACTCCTCATGTTCTTGTTTACACAGAAGAAAATTAATTGGTGGTGGTGTTCATAACCCACCAGAAGTTCAAAACCATTTCCTTGCTGTGATACATTATTGTTCATCCATTCCTAAATGGAATTAGTGATGGAGTATCCTTGGAGTCCTTTTTGCGTTGTGGTTTTTTTCTTTTTTAAATGTTGTCTTTGCTGTTTTTGGTGTCTTCCCCCCCGCAACGCCTAGTGGTAAGTGTTCAAAGTCCCAAACCTCACACTTGCTTCATTGTAGAGGTCTCCACATATGCAGTAAGAAAGCTTTCACCGTTCCATCTTCAAGTACTTTAAAGACTCCTTTTGAAATATAGGCTAAGCGGTTTGACAATTCCCTATAATAGCGGACTCATTCTTTCCAACTTTTAAAGAAATTTACTAACCTTGAATTACAGTACTTGTGTAGATATTCACTAATTCCTCTATCCTGACTGTGTATTGTCCCTTATTAGCATTTCAGCTTGAGGCTGGAGAGTAGCAATTTTCTCTGATTCTTCCCCTTCTCCCAGGTCTCAGGCTTTACTTTCTGTTCAGCTAACACTTACACAACTAACATCTTGTGCTTGCTCTCCTCTATTAAGAGCCAAACATAGAAACTCTAATGAAGGTTGTCCAGATTTAATTTCAGAACCAGGAGAGTCTCCGGATGTCCCTGTATTGCTTCAGCCTTTTTTTCCTTTTGCGTTTCCTAACTGTGAGCAGCACCCAACAGGCTCACTTGCTTTGTTTGTGCTGAACGCTCCACAGTTGGAAGAACTTTCCCAAATGATGGGCATCTGATCTGTAAATGATGCTCCTAAGGTCATTGTCAGTATGCATTGCATTACGGACACAGTTACCTGGAAGCATCATCAGAAAGTGTCTACTAAATTATGTGGTTTTCTGTGTCTGTTTTAACATTTCAGCAATCTCTAATCAGATCACTGTAGCCTTTTTACTTTAGATACAAACTTCAGAATATACTTGCATAAAGCTTAACTAAGCCCTGTCCAATACTTTGCACTGCCTGCTGATTTCTCCTCTCCCTCCCTTTGGAGTATCTGTCAGATATCTTCCAGTGTTTTTTTGTAAATTATTTTGCGGTAATTGAGAGTTGTATTACTACTTGGCTGTCTTTTTGGGGAACTCTTTGGGAATATGCCTTTTCTGCTTTATAGTCTTGCAAAAAAGTACTTACAACACCTTACAGGAAGTTTATATTTTATTCAATTTTTGTGTTAAGTGTTGCTGCAATACAACCTGAGGTTGGAAAGCAAAAGAAGTTGGTGAATCAGCTCCATTGTGTCTCTTGTATGCTACACAAATCCGTTACAGATGTTTCACTCCCTCCAGGTGATTCAGTTAGAATGATTTATTCTTTGCTGTTGGCGGTGTTCTTTTTTGTTGTATCTGCATTTCTGCCGTCTTTCAGAGGCAAGCTGGTAAGTATGAGACACGAGATTGGATAATTGCATAGCAAAACTTAGGTATTCTTACTTTCTGCAAGAAAACATAGAGATGTCTGCCCTAGCAGCTACAAGAGGACTTCTGTACATTGTCATTCGGGGCGCTTTTGGAGTGGTTTTCAGGCAGCTACCAGTGTTAGGATTGTAGAGGCAGACCAAATGTTGAGTATCTCATCCTTTAGAGCTGCTCATGCTGCAGTGGGCTTTGTGTTACCTAGTTGTCATCAACCTCATCAAGGGCAGTCGTAGTCCAAAATAGCCAAATAAGAGCTTTGAAATAAATAAGAAGTTTCTGACCTCTTTGATAGCCTTTCTAACTTCTAAATTGTGGCAGAATCTCCTTGTCATGCTACCAGCAGAAATGCTGGCTTTCACCAGAACACTCTCTTCTGCTTTTCGCTGGAAGATTACAAATGTTCCTCTTTGACTTTATAGGAAGAGAGTCTGCAGTCTGTAAATAAAGAATATCTGTTAATACGTGGGTGTGCGGTGTGGCTAAGCTCCTTACACGTGATTCAATTAGTGACAGCAAAGGGAAAATGTTGCATGTTCTAGAAGTTTGTAGTACCTTGCAATGAGAATCATCGCTGGTTGGCTTAAGAACTGAGGAAAGTACGAGTAGTGTGAAGACAGCGCTTACCCCGAATACAGTTTGTACATTTGTGTCCCGGGTCTGTTCCCAACCTTCTGCCTCCTTCATGAGTTGTGCGATTTAAATAACAAGTGAGCACTCCCTTCTGCCTCAAAACATGACTGAATTTGCTTAGAGTGATCGGATTGAAAAGATCAGTTGTATAGACTGTTATTCAGCACAGCTGAGTTGAGAAATATGGTGATTTGAGCAGCAGTGTGTTTTCTCATATGACAGTTTGAATACTTTTGTCATAACTTTTTAGGGAGTATAAGTTAATTTTATAGAATACTCTGAAGTGTTTGTAAGCGATTTATTGAAAGCAAATGGCATATCTGTATGTTTTTCTTTTACAGTTAGTGGTAGCGAGAGTATTTATTTTATGGAAATGTTTTCAGGTTCTTTTAAAGTACCTTGGTTCTAAGGCATAAGGCGAGTGTAAATAAACTTCTGTACACCCAGAAAACATTACCCAGTGTTCAGATTTTTTTTTATTCATTGCTTTCAGTGTTTTCATCAGATTTTCCTGATCCCTGGACAATGATATATTCCAGATCTTTGTCTTTGTACAAAACTGGCCATGCCTAGTGTAAAAGAAGAAGAGTTTTTACATGCAGCATCTCGTACCTCCCTTGCCATGTGTTTGTCCACTTGTGAAAGTATAAAAAGCATGGTTGGGAAATGTCTAGAAGTGTGTAGAAATCCTGTTGGTGATAGTCTGGAGCTCCACTGCTTATAAACTCCTGGTTCTAACAGTCTCTTAATGGTATCTGTATTCTGTTGCACATCATTAGGCAGCACCTGCTACACGTTTGCTCAGCGAAGGAGAGAAGTGCTGGAAAATATTGCAGCTGCACTATATAAACAGTAGCAGCAAAAAATAAATAGGCAAGTGATGAGCTGAGTCTCAATTGCGAGCTAAAACCCCAGAGAGGTGGTGACCTTGGTATCCGTCGCAGACCCACGGGCCGGGCCAGCAGTGATTTTGCCGTCTTGGTGTGCGTAGCTGCCTGGAGGATGAATTGTGGATGAATTATGGAGGTGGGCAGGAGAACGGGAGCTGTGAAAGGGGCTGTCAGGAGTTGGAGGAGTAGATCTCTACGAAGTCTGAATGACGGGATTTCAAAGTCAAGTCTCAAGCGACTGTTTCTGCTGCTGGCTGGGACTCGTCGTATTTCTTAATACTGGAATCTTGTTTTACTATGACACTTTGCTTCAGTCATTTTAAATAGGCTAACAAACAGTGTCAGATGGTAAAGACTTTCAATTGCTGCTAACCTGGGTTGAATTTGAACTACTGACCCGAAGGTGAAAGGTCTCTTATCCCATTACCAGTCCCCTAAGCCCACCAGAATCCATTCTGCACACAGTTTATACCAGCTGTTCATAGCCATTTTTAGAACCCAAAGAAAAGGTGATTTTGCTGCCAAACAACACTTCTTCACACAAGAGGGTCAGCCGACAACAGTTAACCAGATTTTTGCCACATTCTTGCCTCCTAATGCAACTTCCATTATGTAGCTACTGGTCGTCTGCTTTTCAGGCTTCCCAAAAGCACTACAGAAAAGCATTGCTAATTGTTGTTGACAGAAGAGAATGACATTGTTTGTGTAAGTCATTGAATCTGAAAGATGCCATTAACGGTGCTGCCAGGGCATGGAGTGATATCTTAGAGACAACATTACCACATAAGTATCATAAAATACTATTAAAAAAGTAGAGGAAAAGGAGGCTCCCCTCCATTTTTAATAAGTAGAGAAACAAAAGGTGATTCTTCAAAGGGTACGTTAGCTTCTTCCCTTTGGTGGATTGGATGTAAAGCAAACCCAAGAATGGCTGCAGCATGACCAGAGCCACCTTGAACGAAGTACTCCGAGAGGGCTTTAATGCTGCTGCTAAATACCGTGACAGCAGGACTTGCATCTTTAGGAAAGAAAGGGTAGGTTTTGTGGGTGCAAGTTTCTTTATTTTATCATGTGGAGTATGTAGTGTAAAGGAAATTGTGTAGAATTAGTGAATTGCGAGGGGGTGTTTTTTGTTTTTGAAGTGCAGGATATCAATTGAGAAAGTTACGTTGAAATTGTGAGCTAAATAACTTGTTGATATAAAGTGTGTGCTGTTTGTTTAAAACACAGAAAAGACAGATTCAGTATTCATAGGCTACAGAAGTGATTTCTTACCCATGTCCGTCCAGTGCAATAAAGAAACAAATCCTTGCAAAGAAAAATTGAGAAAGCTGAATCAATGATTATTGGAAGATAAGTTCCTATGAGGAAGTAGATGAAATATTTTTCAAATTTATTATATGCCATGATTAAAAAATTAATTGGTACCAAATGTCTGTGCATTATTTTTCATTTCTGCAACATCTTACTTAGAAAACGGTAAAAGAAGTCTACCTGAGCATCTTAGTTGATGGAAACTTTTGTAATTCTGGTTGCACTCAGTTCTTTGATCATATACTAATAAATCAGAAAACAAACAGCAACTGTTATTATGTACTACGGCTATAGAAAAGAACAACGTAGGAGTTTGCCTGTTATGTATTCCTGTGTGCTTTCCATTCATTCTGTACATTAATCCAAGCGTTGTCCGTTCTCCAGCAGCCTCTCTGAAGAGCTGTGTTTTACTCTGTGCTCCCAAACCCCATGTACGTGTGAACTATTTTGCAGAAAGAAGATGTGACCCCAGAGTACTCCTGCTTGTAGTAGTCAGGAAGCTGGCAAGCCTGAAGAGCAGAACATGTGTGCACCTCCGCTGCTGTTCAGTTCTCTGAAATTGAAACCAGGCTTATTGACATAAAGGGGGTTGAGGAGCATCTGTAAGTTGGTGGGTTTGGGTCAGTTGATACTGGATTTGGCTGCAGCAGAAAAGCCTGTGGGATTCCAGGTGAATCAAGTTTCCTGGAAACTGAGGTGTATGTTGAAAGTTAGTTTTGAGATTATTTATCTGAATGTAAAAGAGTATATGACACCAACTGGGGACTTACAGTAGTAGACATAGGTGACATAGGCTGTAGTTTTAAGTCTACTGAAATTTAGATTTTCTTGGCCGCTGCGATCTGCTTGAATGCTCCAACTGGTGTGTGAGTAACTTGATGCCTTATGCACACAGGGGCAAGAGAGAAATCTGTGAGAGTATCCAGAAGTGTTTGCTATTAGATCTGAGTACCTTGATGGTCTTGAGAAAAATGTGTCCTGAAATTATTCCCCTGAATACAAGGGGAGCAGTCATTGCTAATTTAACTCTTAGAGCTAAGTGTTCATAAAAACGGCATGACTGTTTTTGTAGCTGTGGATGAACTCTGGCGTGGTAAAGCTGTAAGACCATTGGCAGTCGCAGAACAGAAGGAGAATTAGAAGCCTCTCCGTACTGTTCTGGGGACAGATGCTGACTGGACCGCGACGTTGGCAGGTTCCCCTACCTCTTTTATACCTGCTTCATCATCTATAAACTGCGACTTACTGTTTTCTTATGGGCTCTGTCACTGGTGTCTCTTGCTGTATAAACTGGAAGAGGTTAGGGAAGCAAATACACTGGTAATGCTCACAGGGAGTCTGATTGCTGTGAGCTGTCTGAAGAAGAGCAGATCCACTATGAAGGGAAAGCGCTTTCCCTTTACCCCGTATGGATATTGCTGGCCATAACAGGTATGGCTTTGTGGACTTGAAAGCAGGACTATAAGTGGTGTTTTTCAGACAAAGAGGTGTGTGTGGATCACAGAAAGTGGGGAGTAAGACTTTTTAAAGGAGGTATGTATCATACTTAAGTGCATTGAAATGATGACGTGTTATAAATTGTTTATGACCAGACTTGGTGTAAGTAAAGGAACTGGTGGTAAAGGTGATACTTTTGGCAGCTAATTAATTGAGACTTACTGCTGATCAATTTTTCTGCTTGTCCTGTTGAGAAGGTACAGCTGCCTTGATACAGCTGTGATCGGTAGATTGCTTGCTGCAGACGTGTCTGGTTTTGCCCTTGGTGTTAAGGACAGAGATAATGTGTGAATTTACCCACTATCATATAACCATACCAGTGTTGGCTCTCTTACCTTATTGACTGGGGCTTCACTGGCAAGATCTTGGATCAGCCCGCTACAAAATTGAGTATGGCCCAAAGCTAAAAGAGTTGATCGGTTGAATGTGATTTAGCTCCCTTTGTGAGCATACTTGCATTCAGCTCTTAAATTTAGTCCTTGACTCAGTGTCCATAAAATGGCAAGTAAAGGCTGTTGGTGGAGAAGAGGTATAGCATACAACTAATAGAAGATACAACAGGCAGGCAAAACGAGAGTGACACCTGAAGTCACAGGTTGAAGGGTAAAAGAGGAAGGCGTTTAAAGCCTAACTCTTAAAAGTGATTTAAGAATAGATACAACAATTACCTTACAAAGCTGTGAGAGTTATTGCACAGCTTTCTTAGGTAGGGAATGAGGATGTCTGTGTTTTGGTTTTTTTTGGGAGGGGAGGGAAAAGAGGGGTCTAATTTCTTTGCTTTTCCTACCCCCGTCCTTCCTTGCTTTGTGAAAGAGTAGAGCTTTAATTTCAGCTCCTGCATGTATCTCTCTGTGGGTGGATTCTTGCACCTCCAAAACCTCCTTGCAGGGGGCTTGTTGAACCAGGATATGGCATTACTGCTTAGTGGCCTTTTGTACGGTATGCTGAAGCATATTCTGTATAATGCTAAATATACTGACCCCCTCCTGCCCTCCCCTTGCTGAAAGAAACTGCAAATGCTAAAACAAGGACAGTTAGAACTGTGCATCGCACTGAAAGGTTAAAGTTACAAATACGTCAACTAGGATTTCAAGGTTAAAATTCTTTTCTACCTCATTTTGGTCATCTCGTGGTCTTAATGTATGCTAAAATGCATTTGGTACCCCAAAATGAGAGGGATGGCTGATGCTGTCTGCATTATGCCTAACCAGCACTAGTTGAAACAGAGGCCTAAAAGAAAGGAGAACAACTTCTCCCTACCCCAAAAAAAACCTCCAGAAATTTTCCTCATATTTTCTGAATGCTGTTTTGTGTGCAGATACAAAGGGAGTATTTTGAAGAAACAGAAGAAAATATTGACCAAGTCAAAGTTCTGTATTGAAGAATGGATTAAATAAATGTTTGTGAGGCGTAAGAACCAAACAACAAAAATATTTTTCTTTCCAGAAACATTCCATCCTATTTTGATCATCAGCAATAAAGCTGAAAACAACAATGGAGCTATTGAATCTGGAATGCCAATTGTTATCCAAGAAAAATGACAGTTTAACAAAGTAATCTAAATGTCTTTGTAATTAAAATACTTTTTTTTTTATTTGGAATGTTTGAATTCCAAACGTGCTCTAAACTCAAAGGTAATTTTTTTAAAACTTAAATTCCAAAAAAAGAGTAAGTTCTATTGTCCGAATACGAATGTATGATAAGTACCTTTCTATTAAAGCTTAGGGAGTTTTAATAGAAACTTCAAGTCTTAATAAAAATTGAATTGCTTCAATTTAACACTGCAGGATAGACACTGAGATGTTTTGTAGGTTCTCGAAATACTGTTATTAAGCTTGACATGCTGGAGAAGATCATGTGTTAGGTGGAATCAAGATTGAATCCCAAAGGTACATCCTTAAACTGTATAATCAGATTCCCATTTCAATGTCACTTTTATCCTTCAAAGAATAGGTGCTTGTTTCAGTGATGATTTGTCATAAAAATTATGTCAAAACGTCTTAAAATGTTGTTGAAACCCTAAACAAACTCACAGCACACACAGGGCTAATTATGGATGCCATCTGTTTATTTTTACAAAGCTTTTTTCTTAAAAAACCAAAGCATCTTCTTGTTCTGATAAGCCACAAGATTATTATAATGACTAAATGTTTTCCTTAATACTAGTGTACTTGAAGGAAGACAGACAAATAGTTTGGTCGCTGACCTTTTCTGTGTCACCAAATGTATATAGTATGACATCTCATGATGGAGAAACTGTTGTGAAGTGCGTTTTCTTAAGGTATTTTGGCCCTTGGAACAAAAACATTTTATAATAAAAATGGCAATTCTGTCGTAATTTCTCTACGGAAAGTCTTAACGACTGTCTCGGTGTGAAGAAGATGCTTTTAGCATGCCTATCTTTTACTTGACTATATGGTGCATCCTCCTATCTTTGGGTGCTTTTTTACTGTACTATGTCTGGTTAAAGGTTTGTGGTTTTTTTTTTTAAAAGTTAATAAACGTGTCCCATTTATATCCCCATTTCAAGGAAGACGTGTGTGTGTATGCATATGCCCGCACATGCGTGCATGCTTGTACGCACATGTGGGGTTAGTGTGACTGACGGGTATTCCCCTGGCAGCGGCATCCGAAGCCGTTAGCAGCAATTTGCTGAGAGCGCAGAGTGACTCTCCTGGTCCAGCCCAGCTATTGTGCATGCTAAGCACTAAACAGATAAGTCTGGAGGGGGGAGAAGAAGAAGAAAAAAAAAAAATAAAAAAATTGAAGGATCCATCTGCTCATTTCTGCTACACTGCGCTGATACAAGATTACGCTAATCTGGTTGCTTGTCAGGACAGGTTAGTGAAAGCAGGCGAATGGGTGAGATTTAGGGTAGGCTAGTTCTATGGAAAATTGTAAGCGGCTCCTGTACGTGCCATGTTAAGTGTAGCAGAATGGGTTGATTATCAGCTACTTTTGAGATTTTTTTTTTTTCAATTAAAATATATTTATGGTTACAGCACAGGTCTTTTCAAAATAAACTCCAACGGGAAAAGCTTCTGAACAAAGAAAAATGAACTCATCATGACCAGGTGCATTTGAATTTGTAAAATAAAGGAAAAAAAACCCAAACAACAAACCCTGCAAATCCCCAAACCCTCCTAGGTGTTCTCTGTGGTTTTCCTTTTGTATGCTGCTCCTAGTTACTGTAATCTGCTAATTAGTTTATTTTTTGGAGTTTCTCTGCAAAGAAGGTGATTGCTGGAGTTTGGCAAGTAGAAATTTTTTGGGGAAGAAGACCAGGATAGGAAGGTGTTCTTTGCTCTTTGACTGGTCTAATTTCTTGTTTATCTGTGTTTGTTTATGGAGAGGTTTTTTGGATTTGTTGTTGTTGTTTGGTTGGTTTTGTTACCTACTGACTGACAGTTCTTGACCTTGCAGGTTGAACATCCCGTCACAGAATGCATTACTGGCCTGGACTTGGTCCAAGAAATGATCCGTGTTGCTAAGGGTTACCCTCTCAGGCACAAACAGGCTGATATTCCCATCAACGGCTGGGCGGTCGAATGTCGAGTTTATGCTGAGGTAAATGAGTGGTAATGGGGAAGGAGGGTAGGTGGTTCAATCGTGGAGTAATAATACCCAGGTGTGGATAGATGCTAAGGTCAAGTCAAGGAATATCATATGAAAGTCACGATTTAGAGTATGTAACAGAAATGGTTAATGAGCTGTTGTAGAATTGTAGAATTTTTATTTTTTGGTTAAAAACACAGTATGTATTTCAACGTAGCTTTTTTCTGAAAATCAAAATTAAAAATGATAAAAGAGGTAATTTAAGGCTTATTTCTGAGGACATTTGCTATATATTCTATTCACATTTAATAATGCAGTGCTGGAGTTACTTGCTACAGTTAACTAGTGTTTCCAGATTTCTTAACTCGTGGTACTTGGAGCTTATTGACTTAAGATAGTTGACATTCAATGGCTTACAGAATTTTTGTTGTTGTACTAAAACATTTTAATAGGTTGTTGAAAAACAAGTTACATACCTTCTGAAACTACAGTTTATAGGACAAACTTTCAAAGTGCATTCTGAAACAATAACTTTATAATTATAGTATGACTCTCTATCTCACCTTAAAGGTTACTAAAATATAAAACCCATTTTCAAGCATGTTTAGGACATTTCAAGGTAGTGCCTTTTTGCTGTCATTTTTGATACATGAAAATCAATATTTGTTAATTAAAAAATGATGCCTAGCTTCATTCTGTTTTAGGAAAGTTTTAAGTAGCTGTGCTTTTCAAAAATAATTTAGCACCCTGAGATGTTTTTTTCCCTCAATTATCTGTTGCAGCTGTTGTGACCCAGGGCATCTTAGATTATGTTGGTTTTTTTTCTTTCTCTGTGACATGTGCATCATCTTCAACTTGCTCTACTGATTACAAGTTATATGAACTGTTTTGATAAAGAATAAATATTTACCCTATGATTGGCGTGGAAGCTGTTCTGAGTATGAGTAGACTTTACCTTGGGGTAACTGATACTTGGACTTTTTTTTTTTATTCAACTTGGATTCCCTCACATTTGTAAGTAAGTAAGGGATCCAACTACTTTGCCATGAGTTTGGTTATTCTATAGGCCATGTATTTATTTGCTGTCCTATTAAGTTTGTATTGGTATTGCTTTATGTAGGAGATTTCCAAAAGCATAAAGGCTAGTTTGATTTCTGAAGATAATTGAATTTCTAACTGCCCTTTTTATCTCAGAAATTTTTTTCCTTATACTCTCTTCTCGATTCCACCCTTCTGAATACTTTCCTGTCCTTCTTTCATGACCCAGTGTAGAAATGAAAATATATACGTTTATATATAGGTACAAAATATACCTCTTTATATATTTTGGTGTACTGTAGCTGTGTGCAGGGCACTTTTTTCCTGATTTGGACTGCGATGCAAGAGATTTTATATGCTTCCAGTTCTTTATTTGGAGTTGCAGGGGTAGGTGGATGAAGAAATGTACTTCAACAGAAGTGATTCTGGGGAAGAAAACAAAGCCATTCCAGCGGTGGTTTCTATTAGACTTTAAGCTTTTTAATATTATCTTCTCTGCATCTATAAAAGCTTAATGCTTTCTCATGTTGAATTTTATTTCAGGACCCCTACAAATCTTTTGGCCTGCCGTCCATCGGTAGACTGTCTCAGTATCAGGAACCAGTGCATGTGCCAAGTGTGAGTAACTCGGGTCTGGTTTGCATAGGTGCTGAGTGTCTCTTTGATAGACAGAGGCTCGAAGTACTCAGCAGCTTCGGAAATCAGGCCTTTTTTCCAGCTTTTTGCCGGGGTGGGACAGGACATGGAAATACTGATGCCACCTGAAAAACTGCTTAAAAATGTACAGTTCCAAACTTGGTTTAAAATGTTCAAATTGGGTGTAACAGGAAACGGTTGTACGTTGAAATTTTTTGTTACGTTGTATGACTTTCAGCTTCAGTTTTTCAAACACAGCTTTAGTAAAAATACCGTGATGATTAGAAAGGACAATGAAACGTTGAGTCAGCTCTTTAAGCACAGAGAACTGGGGACACCAGCAAGAAACTGCCAGTGCTTTCCATTTAGCTTTGTAGGCTTTAAAGAGGAAATTTGTTACGGTGATTGTTACACATTTCAGGATACAGTCAAGCTATAGGGAACAGCTGTTTAACAAAGAGTGTTTTCTGCTACGTGTAAAAAACAAGGACACCACCTTTCTGTAAAATCAGGGTATCTAAGTCAGAAATGCACGTATACGTGACGCTATGTCAGTTAGTGGGATGACGAGGCTGTACCATCTGTGAATACGATTATTCAGTCTGATTGCTTGCACGGAAAATAGTGAAAGATTACAGGAGGAATCTTAAATGTGGAGATGTTATTGGATATATGATTTATTTCGCTTCTTAAATTGTTTTTGCCCATGTACTTTCCAAAGGGAGCTGACCCTTTCTGGTCTTTGAGGCTTCATGCTGTGTTCAAAGCCAGAAAGCAGAAAAAAATTGTGACGATCTAAAAGGCATTGTGTGATCTTAAAGAGGAGATGAGGGGAAAAAGGTATCGTTGGATGTATCTAAACTTTATTTTTTTAATGAAACAAAGAGTGTATTCAGTAAGAATTTATAACAAATTCTCCAGTGGTGGTTAGAAGTTTTCACCATGTTGTAATAGCTAACAGGATGTCAAACATTTTGCCCTTGCAAGTTTTTGCAATTTGCAATTTTCCAAACGTGAGACCTGTTGAAAGTACAAGTGATAATGGACAAACTATACCCCCTACAGTCTTTGTCCCACCAAATCTTTCTTCAATTAATGCTGCAGCAGGAGTTTTATGTAATAACATTTGCGCTTGTGAGCCATCCATACAAAGAAAAAACAATTAAAATGCCTTAAATGTTCTGCTTACTGCTGTTATTTGCTTGTGTGAATGTTGCATGTCAGCTAAATGGACCACAGAATAGATAAAGTGATTGGGTGCAGGAGAGTGCACACTAAGCTTTGTCTATCATTATTGCTGGGAGCAATCAAATTGATGCCAGCAGGACAGTAGATGCGTTGACAGCTGTAATTATGTATCTCCATGGTGATCACTTTTGGCCTGTCATGGAGGCCCAGGAGTCCCCTCCCTTGCAAGCATTTAATCAGATTGGGCTGTCACTTGTCAGGTAGACAGGGCGGGCTGGGAGTTGTGCTTAGGGGGAGAGGTGAATTGAAAATGAAGGGTGGGAGATGCCTGATTGCTTCACGTGGGCCATCGTGGTGCCCAAGAAAGAAATTTTAATTACGCTGGAGGCTTCGGAGCAATGGTTTGAGGAGCTCGTCTGCAGGGTCTAGGCTGTTCTCTTTCTGCTTACTTCTATCGTCGTATTAAAAATAGAACAGCTATTTTTAGGTAGACACTCATGGTTTGGTGTCTTAATACATAATTTCTGCCACTGTGAAACTAATTTCCCCTCTGAGAATGTCATGGCACTAAGAACAAAATCAATGTGACTAAAAAAGTTCAGCGTTACAGGCCCTTTGTGCCACAGCGTGTACTTTCTGCATTTTAGATTTTAGAATTGTCAAGAAGTTGGCTTAAAAAAAATGAGCGGAGACTTGTAGGTGTGTCCCAGCGAGTTTGGCTTATGAGTAGTGTATTGCCACATGCATTCTCAATGCATTTCTTCTGTGTCTCAAGTTAGCTCTGACGGATTCCCCGTCCCTGTGTGTCAGCCGCTCAGACTGGTGGAACTGGTGTGCGTAGCTATGAGGGTTGGTGTTTTTTTTTTCTTAGCCATAGATAGGAATATACTGGCTATTTTTGTGTCATGTAGTCTGTAATTTCCTTAGAACGTGGTCCTCGTAAATACCAAATTTTTTTCATCATTGATAACGAAGCATAAGATAGGTAACCGCAAACCCCCGTATTCTGATAGCGAGTGTTTACGTTCAATGCTCTTACGCGCCACAGCAAATGTACGGCCATATCTGAAGAGCTCCAGCATCGCTCTTCACCAGTATGAGCAGCAGTCTGGTCTTCTAATGACTCTTCCCAGAAAGAGAAAACTCTTTGACTCTGACAAAGAATTGAGAAATGCTGGAACTTGTATATGTTGGGAAGTGGAACTGGACGTACTAATAGTTCATTGCAAGACGGGGACATAGATTGTGCTTTTTTGAATTTTTTTTTTAAACTCTTAAGCTTTGTTTATCTTTCAGTTTACTGTTGTTCTGGTGTAATAACACATAATAATAGTACAACAGCAATAAAAGTGTTGGGACTGTAACACCGACAAGCTGTAGGGTCCAGTAGGGTCTTGGACCTTAGCCCTTCTTTGGTATTTTGAATACTGAGTAAAAGAAAGGAAGTCCATTAAGCAGAAGTCAATGCTGGAGGTCTGGTAAGTATTGCTATTATTTATCAAGTTAAGCACATTATAGCGAGTATCTATTGAATTAGGGTTTCTTTTTCATCCAATATTCATTAAGTTCTGTCACACCATATAGTTTATAAAATCACCTACTGTTACCAGGCTCTGAAAATGTAAGCACCGCAGGGAGAACTGAAGATGGTAAATGTATTTCTTTTCTGCTGTCATTTTTTTAGTCATCTTGGGTTTATTTTATGAAAATTAAACTTCTACAGAGGACTCCAGTTTGGTTTGTTTTTTTTAAATAGGAAATTATGCAGTATTTTTTAAAGAATTTTGAATTCTCACTGCAACTTTATAATTTTTTTTAGGCTTTTGCACTTAGGAAAAAGTGTAAATTGTATAGTGGTATGTATATCTGTTGTATATGAACAGAAACATAAAGCAGGTGGAGCATATAGTCAGTAGCCTCAGAAGCCTTACTTTAACTTTAAGATCTGACTAACCTGCTTACTGTGGGCCTGAATGGTGCACCTTTCGTATGTTTTTTTTTTTTTTCTTTGTTAAAATATGATATACATGTATAAATACTTACGTGCACGTGTATGTGTATGTAAAGCACCCTCAAACACTTTATAGTGCTACTCTGGAGACAAAAGTCACAGTATAATTCAAGTATGCGTGGAGTAGGTATGTCATACCTTCACGTCTTACATATGTATCTATGGAGTATTACAAAAATGTCATGGGCAAGGGTTTTATCTGGGACTGAGCAGGTAAATCGAATTCTTTCTGATTTGAATGTGAGAAGGCAGACATCCTGGGAGAAAGGATGCTTTAGCAGTTACAAGAAGGGGAGCTGGGAAATACGCTGCGTGTTTTTTCTGTAATCATGACATGTCTGAACTACCTTTTCATCAGTAGCTAATGTTAAATGTACCTGATGTGGTAGTGGGGGGCCTAGTTAAGCATAGATAAAGCACATTTGGATAAGGTGCGATAAAAAATGCTACAGAAGTGCTACTGCCTTTACATAGAAATAAATGGACTATACAAATAAACATAAATATATAAGAAATAATATATAAATATACGAATAAGTACATTTTGAAAAAATTAGAAAAGAATATAATGTCATAAAAACTAGTCAGACAGTGTATCCTACCGAAGAAAGTGAGTACACCTGCTAGGGTATCTTTTTATGTCATTTGGATAATAAAGTCATCATCATGCCCTCATGTGGATTCTGTAGACAAGAGGTTCTACATGTGGTCCCTTGATAATTGCCTAAATTAAAATATTAAAGGCCTAACAGCCGTTGCGTTGACCTTTTTCTGCCTTGCTGCAGACAGATGAGCTGCTGTTTATTACAAAGGTTCCTTCCCACAGGTGAAGATTTAAGTGAGATTCCAGGACCCTCTTTCCCACCCCCTTTACAATGCAGCATATCGGAGCCCTGCTGCTTCAACAGCTTTGATTAGAGCCCTCCATTCTCGTGATCCCCAGAATGCGTTTATCACTCTCGAGTTATTTTGATTAGTTTTAAAAAAAATATTTCAGATTCCAGTGCTCCAAAGCAGCAATTTAATAAATATTTATTCCCCAGAAATTGCTCATTTGAAAAGTTTTATATGGCTAACCTCATTGCTACAGTGATGAAATCAAACTGAGAGATGAAAACAAGAATCAGCAATATACTAACTAACTTGCTGGCTGGTTAACAGCAATCAGCCTCTTCAAAAGAAATTTTTGAACTTGCGTTATTTTTTTTCCGTGAATATTGCAGAATCAGAGCTTTAATTGGGGCTGTGTCCTTACAAAGCAAAGCCATGGAAAAAGCTGTGTAAACATAAAAGCCTCAGGGGAAGAGCAGCAACAGAAAAAAAATAAAATGTTTTACAGTCGAGAGGGTGAGGCAGAGAAGGAAAGTGTTACAGACATGAAAACCACGGGCTCAGTATTCCTATGGAGCTGCTAAGCAGAGCTCCAAAGTTCCCGCTGAACGCTCCCTGCTTGTATTCCTCCTGGAACCCTCGGAAGGGCTGGAGCGGAACATAGGGGACGTGATTACCTAGAGCTGCAGAAAGGCTGTGATTATAAGGGACACCTATCATGCCAGGTGTTGGTCAGAAGAATGATTACGGCTGTGGTTTATTACAGGGATTAAATCAGAATTGGATACGTTCAGAGTTGAAGTTTAGAGTGTGTAACACAATCTAAACTTAATGTGTTTACTGTCTAGGGGAACAAAAGAGATTTTTGACTCTCAACTGAAGATCACAGTCGTGCTTCTTTTAAAGGAGAGGATGACTTACAAGTGTTTTTCCCGATGGAGGAAGAAGCTCCCCTTTCTCCCTCCCAGCTTCTCTGAAAACAAATAATTATTCTGGTTCTTCAAGGGGAAAAAAAATGTATGCAATAAGCTTCATGGGTGTTATGTTTTAAGCCTGCCGTGTAGATTTGATCCTCGTGTTGAAATATTTTTTTTTTCCCCCAATATATAATTATTTTTACTTCTTGTCTTTTGAAGGTACGTGTTGATAGCGGCATACAACAAGGAAGTGATATTAGCATTTATTATGATCCTATGATCTCAAAAGTGAGTTGATGATTATTTTTTAAATATTCTAAGGGTATGAAACACTAACGTTATACGTGGATCTTTTAATTGAGGGAGAATGTATCAGAGGATTGGTAAATCGGTATTTTAAAGGTGCTAGGCATAATGTGCCTCAAGGGAATATGAAAGAAGTGAAGGAAAGTGTAGGGTAGAGGAAATTTAGTGTCACTTGTAAACAAAATTGTTTTTACCTTTTGACACCAAAATTGTTTGTCTTGCAGTTTCTGATTATTAAAAGGCTTCTGATGTAAACAGAAGCCGTTACTTTCAGACTTACGTGCTGCCAATCTATCTTTTTTAACGTAACCTAGACAGAACTGAAATTTCAATACTTTTGGCTTCCAAAAAGAAGCAGTGAAAGAAATGGCTGATAGTGTCTCTTAGTATTAATTCTTATTCATCAGTAACATATTGGTAAAATTAAAATATGATGTTACGGTCAGAGATCAGTTGGCAAAAAAATTCACACTGAAATCTTAGAAATTGGTTGGGCATTAGGAGTCCAAAGAGTCAACTAGATATTGAACCTCTGCTCTGGTTTTCTGTGCGCCTAAAGAAGAAGAGAGAGCTTGTTTAGATGCTTTCAAAAGTTTTATGAAGGAAAAAGGATTGACTTTCTTTCACTGAATGAGTTGAGATCTTAGTTTTCCCTGGATATTTTAGAGAGCCTCTGAAGCACAGATACAGTAATGTGCGAGAAATGTTTTTGTGACTGCAGAAGTCCTACAAACCATTTTCATTTTAAATGCTGTTCAATTTCTGGAGACAAACATTATCTCATTTCTAGGTAACTTAAATACCCTTTTTTTTTTTCTTTTTTAGCTAATTACCTATGGCTCTAATAGAGCTGAAGCACTGAGAAGAATGGAAGAGGCTTTGGACAATTATGTAATTCGAGGTAACTACAGAAATTTGGGTTCCTAGTGTGATAGGCTGCCATCTATTTCAAGAAAACAGCTTGAAAATGTAGTAATTAGCAAATTGAGTAAAGTTCCCGCTTCTTAAGTGCAAATTAAAACATGAAAAGCTTGTGTTAATTAAAGTGAGAAGATACATCAAATCTAAAGAGATGTCATTTTTTTTTCTACATTGTTTTTACTTGAATATTATGAGATAAATACTTAAATCGTTTCCTTAAACTCATAAAGAGTTTTGACAGAATGGTAGCATAGAATTCATTTATTATGTTGTAGAGGGGAAAAAAAGGCCACCGCATTGTAAGAAATTCGACGTAGTTGCCATTTTATAGCAGTTTAATACATTGATTGTGGTCAAGTAGTACCACAGCGCAGTATTTGATTGTGTATGTATTTTTTTTTCTTAATTTCAAGGTAATTGTTTAGGTTTGGACAAATACTGGTGTAGACTGATGATCAGAATGTGTTTCAGCTCTTGCTGACTGACTGCTTAGGAGAAGCAGCCCTTCTTTCAGCCTCCCCAAGCAGCAGGGGTGAATCAGCCATCACCACTTTAACTCCTTTCAAGTTTTAGAGAGCGAAGTCATGGTTTGTGTGGGAGAAATCTTTAGATCTTCCTCTGTGTCTTAGGGAAAATAGGAAGGACAACTCGGGATAGGAGAGGGAAAAATTGGATTTCTTATCCTTTCTTTTCATGGAGGTGATTAGAGAAGGGAACTGTAATGTGGCAAAAATCTTCATTTTACCCCTTAGCTGTGTGAGTGCTTGGGGGAGCTATTTTTTTCATTACTAGTCAGTATACGTGAAGGACCAGGGTAGGTGGGAAGGCAACTATCGGAGGGTTTGCTGTCTTCGTTCCTTGTTTCGGTTGCTGGACAGGTTGTTCTGTGGTTTCAGATGGGAGAAAGACTTGGAACACTTACTTAATTCCTCCCCTGAGTGGCTGGGAGGAGGAGCAGGAGAGGCCTCATACAGTAGACAATCATATGAGTGTTCCTGTAAAACTTGATTTGACTTTAATGCTATCTACTGAATACTACAGATGCCGTGTCAGACTCAAAAGATTTATCTATCTAGGGGTAAATGAACATCCCTCTACCACAGTGTAGCTAGATAGGTGGGTAGGATTAGCCGTTGTAAATGAACCGCTAACTCTAAAGTGGATTTATACTGGTGCAACTTGAGCCATTAGACTATTGCAGTACAATGTGCTGATGTAAACCCCTGCTATATAACAGCTGAGTAAATTTATACGAGAGAGAGATTTACACCGCTATAGCTAGACTGATGTGAAGTGGGGTTTGTTGGGTTTTTTTATCGTTGTTTTTAATGAAGACAGGCTCTGGATTCAAACTCAGTTCTATTAATAGTGAATGATGCTAGAAGGGTTATATTTAATGAGAATGCTGGAACTGTGTGTGGAGCATCGTTGTCCGTTGTGTGCTATAATATGGGATGGAACCTGATCGTTTGTTCTCAGGTGTTTTACACAGATGTGTATGTACCTAATAACAGTTCCACGGGTATATAAATACCTGCAAAGGTTATGACACTTTACGTCTGAAAACTACTGATTTGCATTCTTGATTTTTTTACAGTCTTTTATCAGTATGCATGTGTGCAATTTAAGTGTTCATACCTGATATCTCTAGCATGTCTACCTGTGAAGAAGCTCTTCATCTACTAAAAACATTGAAAGAGGTAATAAATGAACTAGTGGAGGGGAATGCCTTTTTTAAGTATTACAAAGGACAAATTCTAATTTACCACAGGTTTCAAAAGTAGATGAATTTCCAGAACACATTTTTGATTGTGGTGGCTAGTGGTTTCCATTTGAAAACCAACAGGATTTTTTAGGTAGTTCTACACAACTGGTCGTTTCTTCTCAGGGTTTATTTAAAATGGAACATTCATGGATATTAAAGTATCTCTTGCCTAGTGTGAATCATGCTCGATAGGGCAGTGCGTAGAAACTGTCCTACCTGTAATGCTCTGAACTGCACTGAGATGTGCAGAACTCCTCCTTGTTCAGAGGCGTTGTCTCTAACAAGTTCAAGTAAGCTTAGCAAGTGATGAAGTAGTACTCATATATTGGTATTTAATGGATTTAAATGGAAAAAAAATAGTAAAACGTCAGAAAAGTAAAAGCAATTTAATGCTTTCTTTTCTAAAACAATTGTGTATATTTTTGCTTTAAAATGTTGAGTGCTATGTAAAACAATATTAAACCACCTATGATCTTACGTGACAGTGCCTCACATGAAGTTCTCTCCATAATTGAGTTGTTATTAGTAATAAAAGATAACAGAAGAGTTTTTCACCTAGTTTTGAAGTTACTTGGTTTTACTTCTGAATAGTGAGCCTGTACTTAACTATTTCGAGATCGCCATAGTCTTCCTGAATAGTGCGCTCCATATTCTTATTTTTGAGCACAGCCCCCTCTGCCCCCTCCCTGCTTGGAAGCCTCTTTTTATGTTCACTTTGTGTTTTAGAGATGGTGTGTTTTCCCCTGTAAGTAACAACTCTCTTTTGAGTT
The DNA here is from genome assembly GCF_000690535.1 of Cariama cristata. NCBI lineage: Eukaryota > Metazoa > Chordata > Aves > Cariamiformes > Cariamidae > Cariama > Cariama cristata. The sequence goes on along the minus strand of NW_009615728.1, from coordinate 63,116 downwards.
ACAAAGCATCTTAGCTAAGCAATACTGGCTGAAGTTGGTGTGAATTGTGCCGATAATATATACTGTGAGAATTTAGGTTTAGATTCCCAAGAATTGCCACATTTCTGTAAACAAAGATGCTTGTTCACTCACATAGGGTGGGAATGGGATAGGGTGACTGGGTAACGGGTCAAGGACCATCTAATGGGTAGCTTAGGGACTGCTAATGGAAGAAGGAGTCTTTCCCATCACTTCTGTGTCACCAGTTCAAAGCAGGCAAAAGTTGGTAAGGACTTTTAGTCACTAATATTTTGATGGTTGCTTGCTGACCTGCGTGAAATCAGCGGTCTTTATCCAGTTTCTAGAAGACAAATGTCCTCTTGGAACAAATGCCACCATCTAATGTCATCGCTGGCAGTCCTGGGGGAGAATCCAGGGACCGAAGCGGCCCAGTGACCTGCCGGGAGGTGACTGGTCCAGGCTGGGTTGAGGTACGCTGACGGTGTGAAGGGCAAGGACTTACTCGGCTGCTCCTCGTCTACTGGCTGTATGAGCACACGTTCCATTTCTGGTGCTGTGGCTGTAGGAAGGCCAAGGGTTACCCCGTTCCCTTTTAACTCCATTCCACTTACAGGGAACAAGTCCTCAGACAACAGTCCTTATTGACTTGTTTTCTAGGACTGCATAGTACCTGACCTTGAATCTGTGGTTCGTCTGTCCCTCCCAGTGAAATCTGCCTGACAACATCATGAAGGAAATTAAATTAAATGAGATTAAAAAATTTAATGTAATATTTGCAAAGAAAGCAGACTTATGCAAAATTTGAGTAAATAATATTTTAAGCGACCAAGATGGCATCATATAGTGCCTGTAATAGCAGTATCTTGATTATAAATGCTGAATAAATTGAACTGTGATATTTGCAACAATGCTGTGCTCTGAAAATGCCTAATGCCTTTACATTTTATTACAGTTTGGGCTGGTGACAACTTGCGCACGCTGAAATAAGAAATTCTACAGTCTGTTCGTTGGCAGATGCTAACGATGTGACTAACTCAAGGTACATTCAGTGTGGTCATGGGAATGTAATCTGCATCTTATTTCCTGCATAATATCTACATTGTTATTAACGGGAGCAGATGAAAGTCTAGGATAGCACTTCTTTGAGTGGTGGATTGGATTAAATGATCTCTTGAGGTCCTTTGCAGTCTAAATTATTCTGATAGGAACCGACTCCTCCATTGAGAACTGATCTGAATTCAAAATCTCACCTGAGACTTCAGAATGAGGAAGGGTCTAATTAGGTAACGTTTTTATCTGTGAGTCTTCCAGTATAGCTCAGGGATGATTAACGTTCAGGGTCTAACCCAGATTTGTCTCAAGCAGATACACTTCTCATTTTATCCCGTGGTTACTGGAGAATTTGTGAATACTGAAAAGTTCAAGGTGTCAGTCAAGCGTAGAAGCACTGTTGCTTGTCGGGATGGGGCATGAATGGTTTCCTGGGAGCATGCGCTCTTGATAGTAGTTCGTCTTTCCCTTGTTCTATGCTGGCTTTCTTCAGAAACTTAAGGCTTTGGTTTTCCAGTGTAATTTGAGCAACAGAAATAGGGTATTGAAAGAATGCCTTTCGGAGTGTCCACTGTGTGTTAACATGATGCGGTGTGATTTCCCTCTTCTCAGTTTCTCTAAGATTTCTAGCATGTGTTTGTCGTGTAATTCGTGATGTTGGATAATCTGTTCATTTAAAGGGAGTATATAAAACCCAGTATGAAGTTCTGGGAAGTTTATGTATGGAAATTGTTTTTATCTATTTAAATAAAAGAAATGGACATACTCATGCAGCAAATAGAACTGATTATCAGTTCCCCAGAGGTCTGATTGGGCAGATAGCTCATATCCTTGAGTGCAGAGATTCCTGTAATCTTTTCTTTGACCTCTGTTTGCTTTTTATCTTCCCCATGGATTCAAATATAAAGGAGTACCGTGAAATTAAGAGTCTTCGTGTAAAGCCAGCCGTTCTCAGTTGAGATCCTGCTTGCTGTGGGGAGCAAGGAATGTAGTAGGCCATTTGGGAGAAAGAAGATTGGAAAAAAAGGAGCATCTGAGGAAAGAGGAAACAGCAGATAAAGCAAGAAGGGATAGCAATGAGGGGGAAATAAGGGAGCCACCCCCTGCGGGGCTGTCGGGGGGCAGAATCTTCCAGCATGGGGTAAAAGAGCAAGCATAGAATAGAAAACAGAAAGGCGGTAAATAACTGTGGTGAATGTTTTGAGGAGAATGGGAATATAGAAGCTAAGGCTCTGATATGAATGGAGACCTGCCAGAACAGCGGCAGCAGAAAATGTTATCTTGGGTTTTTGCAACTGTGAACTCACTAACTGGGAGGAGAAAGTGCTGTGCTTAATGGTGTGGAGAAGACCTTGGCTTTCCAAGAAAAAGCACCCAACAAGAAAACCCCACTTTAATTTTAGTATTTTATCATACATCTCAAAGAAATGAATTTTCACGTACAAAGATCTTCACAATAAATTTAATTAAATCCAAACATTATCAATTACTGACTGATTTTTGTCTCTCCTGTGTTGACCTAAAAGATACTTCTCAATGGCTGTGATACTTGTAAGGTTTATACTCTCCTGTATTTCGATTCCAGGCAGGTATGCAAGCAGGCCTCGTTTGCCTGGTTGTGCTTTAAAAAAAAGTGCTGCGACAGGTCATACCGCTCAACTGTGGATTCTCCCCTTTGCGTAGCAGGGGTGACAGGGGCTGGGAGTTCTGCAAGAGTTTTTGTGGTCTCTGACCCTTTGCAACTGGGACCCGCGGGTTCCCGAGTGTTCTCAATGTGCAGACTGAAATTGGGAAAGAAGGGAACTTTATCCAAAACCACCTGGTAACATCAGCTTGGAGCACAGATACTGGCATGAGAGAAGATTCTCCTCCTGTTTCTCTTTTTTTTTCTTAAGCCAGTCACAAGGGAGGGAGTGGGAATGACGGCTTGTCGGTGGAACGTTACAACCTGTAGTTTAGGAAGGGTTATAGACTACTGCGCTATGGAGGAGAAGGAAGGAAGGACAAATAAAGTACAGGCTGATCAGGTGAAAGAGGAAGGCAGTGGTATTGGTGCAGGAGAAGGGAAATAAAATAAGGTACCTTTTTGGTTTTTTTTTTTGGTCAGAGGTTGGTTTTGGTTTTTTTGTGATTAAAGAATAAAAGAGTTGTGGCAGTGAAAAGCTACAAGTAATGCGGTGTACCAGGTTGAGGCGGCATTGAAAGACAAGTGCTGTTATCTCTAGTTATGCCCGGCAGATATAATGTTGTCCTGGTGTTCTGTTGCCCTTCCTTAGCGATAACGGGGTGGCTGAGGAGAGGGCGATGGCAGGATGGCCGTCCGTTTTCTTTCACTCGCTCTTGGCAAAGCCTACCTAGCTTCTGCTTCTGATTATTCTCCTGATTCAAACATTCATATAGGTTTGCTAACACCATAAATAATGGGCTGCTTAATCTTATTAAGAGGTACAGAAGTACATGCGGTACAAAGTTTAGTTTCAGTTTGAACTAATGATTTTTATAGTAGGATATTACCATATATTATCTGCTTCCCTTCCCCCTTTCTTTTCCCTCTTTATTCTGGTCTATGATTTCTGTGAGCTGAAGACTTCAATATCTAAAAGAATTAATATTTTAATTGAAATACATGTTCAGCTCTGAGGGTCAGTGGTGTACTGATCCTATGTGAGAACTTTATGTGGATGTTTGTGTATTAAAATTCCAAAGCTAAAAACGCCTTTCTTCTTGCTTTTGGGATGAGACTTTGGGGGCAGATAGCCTGCTCCGAAGGCAGGCAAAACACGAGCTTTGAGAGACAATTGAACAGTTGAATGTTGAGGGGTTTAGAGAATATTGTGATAACTTTTGGAAGTGCAAACATGGAGGCTAGCTGGGTAGTAATCATGGACTTTGAAAAGTTCCTGTGTTGAGGGTAGTGTTTTCATAGTCTGTGCAAATCTATGATAATGTTCTTGTTTTAAGTGGAGAGTAATGTAATCAGTGTTTCGTAAGGCTCGGGGCAGAGCTTGGTTAATATTTTTTTGTTAGAGAAATCAACTGGGATGCCTCCTAAACTTCATAGCATTTATTCTTATTCAACATTTAAATTGATTGGTGATAATTTAGCTTTGCTGTTTTTTTAAAAAGAGAAACTTCTAGTACTGTACTCCACACGTTGTCTGTGCAATCAGTAAGTATGCAGACAAAGTTCTTTCTATTCCACTTCGCACAATTTGAAATTATCAGCAAGTTAAGTCTATTCAACTGCTTATCTACAGAGAAGCATGTAGGACTCCAATTAAGTTTACATGGATAAATGCAGATTTGTGTTTGCAGACGTCAAGATGACAGGAGCTTAATACTGTAAAAAGGCTAATCAACACTGAATATGTTTAGTGTCAGTAAATATTTATAGTGAAAATATTACCCATGGTTTTGTGCCTTGGCATTCCAAGTTCTGATTTTTAGTGAGTAAAAATGTGGTGTGATATCCTGTTTATAAACCTGCTATATAGTTTTTGTTTTCTATAAAATCAATTTTATTGCCTTTTTCTTCTTTGCGTTTGCTTGGGAAGACCGGATAGGAGGTAGGCTACAGTTTGTAAGTTAATGAAAAATCTGGTATGTTTAGCAAGGTTTTAAGGCAAATGTAATCCAGAGAATGAGGAGAGGAAGGAGACAAGATAAAGAAACAGGCAATGTGGGGAGAAATTTCTTCTGATTATAATTTTACTTTATTTTTTTAATGAAACCTTCTTCAAATAGTGGTTACTGATCAGCTCTGGTGAATAATGTGATTATATAGTATGCTCGTGTATTCGTTAGGCAATAACTACAATTTAACTGGAAAATTAATTGAACCTCAGCAATACGTGCTTGTTATCTATAAAACATACAAATATATAAATTTTTTTTTTATTTCATTAGATCTCTGGAAGTTAAATGCTAGTCTGCTGTCTTTTGCAAATGTATTCTGGACAATAGCATGTCAAAATTGAAATCCAAGAAGTATAAATCTTAAATTGAGCTTCTGCTGATGTAATATTGAATGAAGAATACAGCCAAGTGAAAAAAAAATAATAGAGGTACAAGGAACATTGATTGTTATTTTTTATTATATTTTGACTTGGAGAAAAGAATATAACTGTACCTGCAGTTCTGCATCAGCCTTAACAGTGTGAAAAAATAATGCTGAAGTGAAATTTTGTTTTCTGGAGGGGAAATAAATTGATATAGTTTAGGATTTTGTTTGTTTGTTGGAAATGTCACGGCTTGTCAGGTTAACAAATGTGATTTTATTCTGCAGACCTGGTCAAGAAAAAGAAAAATTCCCTGAAAAACTCCTGCGACATAAATACAATATACTTCAGTTTAGTGTCTAACTTTGCATGAAATAAGCCCTGCCTGTTAGCCTCTGTTTGATCCTGTGAGAGTGCGGGGCTAATGTCTGGCCAGTGTTTTGGAAGCAGCAGGTAGTCAGGAGCAAGCTGCTCTAGGGGTCCCTATTTCTGTAGCCTCGCAGTTACTCACACACAGATGGAGACCTTATGAACTTTGACAGAGGTCACGCTAAATTGCAAATCTAAAACTTCTAGACTTCTGAAGGATTACACTGGTACTTTCCTTAAATTTTGTGGTTTTTTTTTTGTTTTTTCTTTTTCTTTTTTTTTTTAAAGCCATATGATGGGGAACATCACTAAAAGGTATCAACTCAGTTTTGAGAAGTAGATCAACCTCGCAGTCATTGTTTGCATAATGATTGTGGGGACTTGTGAAGATAGCCTTTCATGATACTTTAAAGGGAAACTGTACATTAAATTTTTAAATTTAAATATGTTATATTGCTTCCCGAACACCTAGGCTTGTCTGCTGTATTCAACTGGTTAAAGGGATTTTGGAGCTTAAAACATTGCAGAAGCCTCTGATTTTTCTGATGCACACGAGTTGGAAATAATTAAGATATTTATAGTAGTTTTTTTATTTCAAGTCTTTTGGAGCAGTCAGTTGAGACACCAAGCTCTGTCATCTGTCATCAACCATCATCTCACCAGGGATCTTACAGCAGTTTAGGAAAGAAAAACATGAGATGATCTGGTTACACATTGGTAGCATGTTTAAATCCTGGATTCAAAGTCGGGGAGCACTGAAGAGCTCCTCTTTGTCTTCCAATTATAATCCTGAAGCTATACTTAATAGATGAAAATCTCTGTGATATTTCGACTTACTATTCAACTGGGAAATTCTGGGGAGATTTTGTAGCATCCACAGGAAGACTTTATTTGTTTCCAAGTCAGTCATTTAACCTAAGTTTTTTTTTTTAACATTTTTTGTTCAGTGGAGATGCAATGTGAGTTTCATTCAGTGTTTATGAAATCGGGGTCCATGAATGACTTATCTAGGTCAGAGGCAGCAAGGAGGCTGATCCTCTTTTAATCAAATAGTCAAATTTTGATCTTGTCATTGTTGAACTGGTTGTGTAATATCCTACTTAGTCGCTCATGGAGTAGCCTTTAAAGCTATGACTTCATGTTTCAATGAGGCTGAGTCTGACTCCGTGTGTTGAAAGTGGTTTCAGTGATGGCCACACAGAGAGCTTGAAAATTCACACCAGCAGCGGACTGGGGCGGGAGGGGGGGAAGCTTTGAAACTGTTTGAACTGGTCTGCATATAAAATAACAAGAATGTTATTCATAAAACACAAAGGGAAAAGAAATAGGAGCGCAAAAGAATCTCCTTCTGTAGCTACAGCAATTCGCAGTGGCTGTACTGCTGGTGTCTTCACTTTGGTGAGATCTTGATGGGGGAAAAAATCCAAATAGCTTAATTTACGGTTGCGACCCCTGAGTTTACAATGAATTCTTTTCTTCATGTTATTTTAAACTAGAGCTATTAGAAAAAAAATGTGCAAATAACTTTCAGAGTTGTCATCACTGTATTAATCATAATAACTTGTAAGTAAACATATCTAAAGTTGAAGTTCCGAATCTTGTACTTTACAAGGGATACGGATGCACAGACAAATTTTTACGAGATGAACTAGTTCGCGATGTGCTCTGCATTTTATACTTCGTGGTGCGCACCTAGCACCAAAGTTCATGGGACCTGGCAAACACAATGTGATTTGGAGTTGCTGGTCCCTGTGATGCTGAGAGGAAAGAATGTGAATTACTTTGTGTTTTCTGAAGGGTGAGAATGTGGATGGCTGAGGTTGGGTAACCTCGTCCCTATCGCAGCTTCCTCATTCACCCATACCTGGAATGGATGCAACAGCTGCAGCCAACACGTACAGTTTGTGCTCCTGAGTGGCACATCCATTTCAGCTTCTGTTAAGAAATATTAATGCTTATGAGGCAATGTTATTCTGCGTAGTCCTATTGGGATTGAACTGTTGTGGCTCCTCAAATTTTCTGTTACAATGTCTTTCCAGAATTGAGAAGAGAGTTAAGATAAAGATGGTGTTTTTCTTTTACCTGTATATTTTTCAACTTTCCTTTCCAGAGATGACCTCTTTGAAAATTGTTTGGAGTGCAGTAAGCAGAAGATAGTTTAAATTATCTGGGTTTTTTTTGCACCTCCTATAAAGAATTGTTTGTATTTAATATATCAGGGAATTACTTTTAACAACCATCATATTCAGTGCGGTTTCGCATTAAATTACTAACTTAGTTACACAACCCTGTTAAATTAAAAAAAAAAAAAAAAAAGCTTGAAGGATTTCAGAAAGTCATCTCCTCCCACTACCTGAGCTAAGGTATGCCAACTATATCTGTGTCCTGACAGGTGTTTCTTTAACCTGTCTTTAAACATTTTAGCTGGCTCCAGAGTCTTTTCCTAGGCAATCTTTTTTCCAGTGTTGACTATCCCGAGTATATCTCTTCTGCTGATACCTCCTCCTGATTATGTTTTTTTTCCAACCAGTGCTGGAAATGGGATATGGTTTATTCCTTTCCTCTCTGAGGAAACAAATTAATCTTTTACTCATCTGTGAGGAAGGGGCAGAGAACTTACTGGTTTGTGTGCAAGTACCGGACTGACACTGGCAGCATCCTTTCAGCTGTGTAGCTTTAGATTGCGTTTGTTAGAAGTTGTCTGTCTTTGGTATGAAAAGCAGGGGAAAAGAAGGGAGAGCAATACACAGGAAAAAAGAAAGAGAGGAGACAGACTGGGAAGTGGAATGAAAGGAGATGAAGAAATTCAGACAAAAGAAGAAACAGTATAAGCAGAGAAATTAAGGGACGAAAGTGGCTATGAGGGCTCCATGCTAGGTAGTTTTTTTTAATTAAAGAAATATTTTTTTGTGGGGAGGCTATATGCCTAGCAGGGTCATGGAACGGTGCTAAAGGGGAAAAGAGCATTTGATAAAAGAATTCACCAGGTGAGGTTGGATAAAGGTATTTACAGAGCAAGCAATAGATTTCTTTGCTTTGGAAGTTCCACGGGAGTCTCTTATGACTTACAAATGATAAAAGTGTTACAAAATTATATGTAAGTGATAAAACTTTTTACTATCTTTCATGACTGTGGTTGGGATGTAACACGGCACGTATCTTCCCCAGGAGTGTGCATGTATAAGGCGGCAGGATGACAAGGGGGGCCAGGGTTCTTTGGAATGGAGCTGATACGGTCATGACCAATCTGTTGTTTCAAGGAGATGGCTCTGGTCTTGCCTATGTCTGCTAGGACTGAACCAAAAGTCTCTTGGTTGCGCTTGCTGTCAGCAACTTACCTAGGTGCTTGAATTAGGCTTGGTGAGGTGAAAATTTGGAACCTTTGTTTCTTAATTAAACGGAATGTTTAAGGAGGGTATCTTGAGGCAGGAGTGGAACAAAACTGGTAAATCTGCATTGATTACGTCAGTACTATGGTCTCTAAGTTGTGAACAAGTATTTATTCCACAAAGGTAAGAGCATATATTTTTATAAGTTGTCTCTTACTGTGATTAATATGTTCACCTGATTTTGTATTGATTTTTTTGGTTTTCAGGTGTGGCTCACAATATTTCTTTACTGCGAGAAGTGATCACCCATCCACGCTTTGTTCAAGGAGACATCAGCACTAAATTCCTTCCTGAAGTCTATCCTGATGGTTTTAAAGGTTTGTTCCATTTGGGAATGTTTCTATTTTTCTTGAGCAGTGTTGTTTCTGATTATTATTCCTTTATATTTATAGACTGACACGTTCCACAATTGGTCTTTACTTTTTTTCCTCAAATGTATCTGTGCATACACGCAATTAGGGTTTTTAAATAATGCATAATGTAATTAAAACAGTTACTTTCTTTACTTTCAGGAAGGCAAAATGCATACTTCTAGTGACAAAATAGTAAGTGAAGTACATCCAAAGTCAAGAAAAACAATTTGTAGGTGATATGAAATATGTAAAATAAACATCAATTCAGCTTTACCATGCTATTGTGGTAGCACAGACAGTGATTCTGCTGTTAACTGAAGATAAAATTTGTCTTTACTTAACACTATTGCTTCTCCAGTGAGTTTGTGCAGCAGCTTTAGAATCACCTTTTGGCACCCTTTGTATTCACTGTGGCGTTGTCTGGAGGATCTGGCATTTTATCAGATTATTTCAGTAACCTGGTGTTAATACTCATTACACGCAGTAGTGGGCTTCACCTTGAAGTTAACAACTCATACACCAGGTTAACGTAAACATAAATGCAAATGTTTCTTTACAATGTTTCAAACAACTCAGTTTCAAAAATGTGTAACAAGGGTGGTAGAGAGATGTAAGTAAACAAATAGATTGGTTTCCTTTTACAAGGATCAGGTTTTAAAAGGTTGTCTTCTCTCTCAAGCAGTCTGCTGTAGATGCTTTCTTGAGCTGTGTGGTCAGAGACTCAGTCCTTCCATCCAGACCTCACACCTCAACTGGCATGTATCAGGCAGAACCTCTTCCTTATTAAAAAAAAAAAAGACAAGACAATGTTTATAGCTCATCATTCATGGGTCCTTTATGAATCCCATGGAGATTCCTTTCTCCCTCGTTCATCGTTAATCCAATGTAGCAGGATCCTCATCCCGCCTTGGCGACAACGGTGCCAGATTGGCAGTCGCTGGACATGACTGGCACCTTGCCAAAGTCTAGTCTCATTAAGGAGCAGAACAGATTTTTCTTACCTCAGGTCTCAGTGTGTGCGTTTGGTGCTGTTGTGGTTTAACCCCAGCCGGCAACTAAGTACCATGCAGCCGCTTGCTCCCCGTCCCTGCCCCCCGGTCCTGGTGGGATGGGAAGGAGAATCAGAAGAAGGTAAAACCTGTGGGTTGAGATAAGAGCAGTTTAATAATTGAAAGAAAACAAAATAATAATAATAATTGTAATGAAAAGGGAGATAACAAAGAGAGAGGGAGGAATAAAACCCAAGACAGACAAATGATGCACAATACGATTGCTCACCACCTCCTGGCCGATGCCCAGCCCGCCCCCGAGCAGCGATCGGCCCCTCCCAGCCAACTCCCCCAGTTTCTATACTGGGCATGATGCTCTATGGTATGGAATATCCCTTTGGGTGGTTGGGGTCAGCTGTCCTGGCTGTGCTCCCTCCCAACTCCTTGTGCATCTCCTCTCTGGCAGAGCGTGGGAACTGAAAAGTCCTTGACTTAGGGTAAGCACCACTTAATAACACAGGGATGTTTTAGTTGTTGTTGACATTATTGTCATACTAAATCCAAAACCACAACACTGTACCAGCTGCTAGGGCAAAAATTAACTCTATCCTAGCTGACACTAGGACAGGTGAAAAGAATAAATATACATCATGATATAAAGTAGTTCTGTGTAATTGGCAACTGTATATGATGGAGTCCTACACGGGGGGTTAATGCCTCCGGCTTGTCGCTGGCTCCTGACTGAGCTGGCAGCAACAGGAGTTGGTCACCTTGGGTGGCAGTAAGCTTGTGACAGTTGAAGCTCAAATGTTGCTTTGTCGTCTTTGCTAAGGTGTCCTTAACTAATCCTCAGGTAATTCAGCTGGCTTTCATCCGGCATAGACTTGAGGGCACTCTGATCTGCTCTGAAGGCTCAGTGCTGCTGATTAGCTGGTCCGTCTCCCTTCCCTGACACTTTAATACAGAATCCCATGTCCTGTCTCTTTGGTTCTGGGACTTCTCAGTCCTTTTCCTGAGTGGATTCAGTTCTCTAAACCACCATAAAACCGCATTTTTTAAAAAATTGTTGCTGCTTTTGTTGGAGTAGGTTTTTGAAAGTTCTTGGGTTGACTTAGCTCATGAGGGAATCTGGTGAACTTCAGCAGATGTGCAAAGTGAGTGGCAGGCTAGGAATGGGGAGAAGGGGATGAAGGAGAGAGGCAAGGGTGCAAGATGTTGGATTGGTTTGTACCATGCTGTGAAAAGGCAGCCTTACCTAACACACAACTGGGAACAGTAAAAACATAAACCGTTCTACCCTTATTTGTGATAATGTGTTTGTTGGGGCCCTTGATCACTTGTAAGAAGCTGGGACAGGTTTTGCTGACCCAGGAGGAGACCCCTTGCTCTGTATTTTTGACTATGGAAAGGCACTCTTGTCTTTTGTTCTTTTATTCTTGTTTTAATATTTTTGTATTGCAATGTTAACCTGTATGCAATCAAGTAATTACTTGGTCCACAAATTGCAGGATGACAAGAAATTTGTTTTGGGGTCATCTGACTTGAGCTGTATATGCAGAGATTTGTGCGCGCATACACGGTGATGCAAATGCCTGATTAGTGTCGCAGCCTGAGGTAAACAGTCATATCGTCTTAACAGATTCTTAAAGATAAGCTTTTGCTCTAGACACCAGAAGAACCAAGAAGAGATACTGTGATGGTTCATAATAGAAACTAATGAAGGGCGCACTTGAAATGTCTAGACTTTTTTCCTGCTGTATGAAGAGTCTTGCTCTTCTCCTTCCGTGTATCAAATAGAAGCATACAGTAGCCTTCTTAATGATTAAAAAAATGCAGATATTGTTATTACAAAATATTTGCATTTCAAGTCGAGAATATTTATTCACGAATACCAATTCAAAGCTCACTGAAGTGATTGAGAGTCCTTTTAGTGATGTAGTTTGTGCTGGATCAGACACTTCTGCCTAAGAAACCAAATCGGTGAGTTGAATTAGAGGATAGATTTTTCAAGTACCCATTGAAAAGTATTTCCGTAAATGCAGAGAGCTGAATAGGGACTGTTAAAGGCAAGCAAGGGTGGTGGGCAGATGACGGGTAGAAGCTCAGCAAGAGAAACAAAGGCAAATCAACTTACGCAATGTAAGTTCTCTACTCACTTCAACTAACTTTTTTGTATAAATACCCAGGGTAAACTTTGCTAGGAGGATTTGAAAATTATGTAGCTTCATTTATCTTAATATTGTTTATAAAAGACGTGTAGCTGTAAAAAAAGATCTGGGATTATCTGAAAAATTAGAGAAATGTGTAGCCAAAGTGGACTTGGAAATAGCTAGAAATATGTGCTGTTGTTAACAGCAGGAATCCATACCAGAAGTGTGTTAAATTTGGAAAACTTAAGAAGAAAAAAAAAAATTTCAGTGAAGATGGGTGCTATATTAATGCTTGCGCACAATCCAATGTGTTTCTTTTCTGAACTACACAATTGCCGCTGTTGGTTTGCATTGACAGTAAGTAACGAATGTCAGCTGTGTTCTTTCTGGTGACTGCATGAAGTACTGGCCCGTTTCTTATGTGTGTTTTTCTTCAGATAGAAATAGCAACTTCAGTCTTACTTAAGAGTAAAATAAGAGATGCTTTGTTTTCCAGTGTCGTTTTCAAGGGTTTCATTGTAAGTCCTTTATTAGAAGGCTTTTAGTGTAAGTTAAGAAAAAAATTATTAGAAGTATCTTGGCAGCTTTTCCATTAACCTGTGATACCCAATTCAAATTACATCCAGGACAGGAATGTTTAGTAATTTTCATGATTAGGGTTTAACCGTTTTTCTTCCCTTCTTTAAATAAGCGTTCTTTAACACAACCAGTTTGTTTATTGCAAATTATTTTAAAATATCGCTGTGCTGAAACTAACCTTGCTCAGGGTATGATTAGTGTGGGAAAGCAGCTGCTGTCGTACCCTTTTGTTGTCTATTCGAG
>NW_009615728.1:37535-49965 GCF_000690535.1 Cariama cristata | reverse complement strand
ATGGTGATGGATGCCTGCGTGCAGTCGGTTATTGCTCTGTAACACATGCAGGTTTTGGGAGGAGTGTGGATCTGAGGGTGGGTGCAGCAACACGGATTAGGCTAGGTGACACAAATACATCTGTCCTAGAATGGCCTCCAAGCACTTTGCTCACAGAAGAAAGATGTTTGCCAAGCGTGCAGGAGTAGCCCATGCTACTAGAGTAGAGTATTGGGAGAGGAGCTGTCCTTCTGCAGCTTCCAAGCAGCCTGGCATGCCTCTGTACTTGCTAACCTGCCTGGTGAGAAAGGAATATACTATCTATTATCCTTTTTTTATAGACACAGAAAATATCTCTGTTTTCACAAAGATCCAAGAGGAGTCTTTAACAAAGCACAACTTAAACTCAAGGATCCTTATGTTAGTACCCTATTCATTGGATCATTCTTTGTGGTTCAATCTGTTTCACAGTTAGTCTTCCTGGATATCTGTTTTAATATTGAGATTTTTTTTTTTTTTTTAATGGTCCACCCTTCTTGGTTATTAAATGACGTCTCAAATGCTTGGTCAGTCTCTTTGGGAGAGACATCCTGCGCAAATGAGAAATGGGCCATTTTCCAAGAGATTACTGCAGAAGTCATACCAAAACACAGGGGAAGAAATGAAAAAGAATCCTTTACTTCCCCTCTTCTAGCACGTTGACCTCATTTGGGTGGAGTGGAAGAGCAGAAGTCCTGATGGACTATCAGTAGGTGATTTCTAATACGGAAAGGAAGAAAGAGGAAGCACCTCTCCCTCCTGCGATTGTGTGTTGGCTCCAGAGACTGTGTATGAGGTGAAGGCTTTTAGATACGTTGTGTTTGTCATAATTATATGGGTTGGAGGAAATGATTACTCTGCTTTACTCAACACTTACTAAACCATTTTGGGAATACCGTGTCCAGTTTTAACCGCCTCAGGTGTGTAAGAAAGATGTCAATGAACTTGAGTAAGTCGTAGCGAAGAGCCACCCGTGTGGTGGTGGGGTTGGAACAGAGGGTCTGTGAGCAGAGGCTGGGAGAACCAGGCTTCTTTAGGTCCACCCTAAGCTTTCTCGTTTCCAGTCTAATGGTCCTCATACCTCTGAGGGGGTTCCCAAGAAGATGAAGCCAGGCTCTTCAATGAGTTGTGCTGCAGCAGAGGCAGAGACAGCAGTCATAAATTGGAGATTTTCAAGATCTGACTGCACAAACCTCTGAGCAACCTGGTCTGAAGTTGATGTTGAGATTGCTTGGTGGGGAGGGGGGCACGCTGAATAAACTAAAGACCTCCTCCCAAGGTCTCTTCAACCTCAAGTCATTCCATGATTCTGCTATGAACGAAAGCACTTTTTAGGTGAATTGGGACTGTAGATACGACTTTTAACTTTAAATCTGGAGGCTTTTGTTACTAGTTGGAGAGGGGAATGCAGCTTCTCCCGGCTGTGTTACTGTTAGAAGGGAGAAGATGGTTGCTGTTGGTTCTGTTCATCTTCGCCACCCTGGAATCTAATCTTTGTCTTCATTTTTATGAAGCTACTGGATTATAAAAATTGATTTAACACCTTACTTGACTTTTTTCTTTCTGGCAGGTGAAGCCAAGAAAGATTTCTTGGTCTGTCACTAATCCCTTTATAATTCCAAATAGTAGAGATTTCCTTTCTGTACGCTATAGCATCCGTCTTATAATTGATCACGAGCTTTCCGAGAGACGTTCTTCTTCACTGTTCTGAATGGTTTGAGATTGCATACGCAACAACATTGTCTGTCTTTTACCATGAGTGTCTGAGTGGAGCAAAGCTCTGCTGGACTTCAGAAGAAATGAAAGCCTTTAATAACATCCAACTTCGTTTTCTGCCTCAGCCTGCTTGGTATACCTGCCATTGTAATGTCAGGTAATGGTCAACTTCAGAATGGTCGGTAATGGTCAACTTCAGAATCCATTGGGGAAAAACTTGAGCCAAACCAGAATCTAGGAGTGATATAAACGTTGCCTGTGTTGGTATGGATCTACATTATGCATTGCACTTTATCTTACCTATTTTGGTTTTAATTTCTATCCTTCCCAACTGGAATACAGTCACTTTTCAAGTATTAAGTAACAGACTGGGGCACATAACCAGGGCTTGTTTGTTTTTGTGGTTTATTTTTTTTTTTTCTTCCTGTAATTGATAGTAGGAAACACATTTCTAGGACAAAATGCAAATGAGACTGTTATGGGAAAAATGACCTTTTATGTAATTTAATTTGAAGTTGGTTATGTAAAGTAATTGCATGAACCTTTTTGACTCAGCTTGGGGGATACTGGGATAATATTGATTTAAGCAATCATAACATCAGGGAAATGAGAGAGAAAGACTTTTTCCTTGTCTTCCTTCCGACCAGGGTTCTGTCTTTTAGTAGTAATAGATGTGTGCGGTCTAGTTTTAAACAGTATGAACAGCAGTGCTTCCACTGCTTTAGTTGTGACTCAGTTTTGTAGCCCTTAATTCTGTTTTATGTTCGCCTTCTACAATTCAGCTCAGAGATGATAGTGACAATGCAGAAGTGTATCCCAGGTTGAAGCAGAGAGATTTGGGAGCTACTGGCTCCACGTGTGATGGTGGAAATGAAATCTTTGTGTAGCCCAGGAGCCTGCAGTGACAAGAGTAGGAAAGAGCAGTGGCAGAGCTTCCCATGTGGGAACCTGGGGAGCCTTTGCTGCCTACTCATTTCACTCCCTCTCAAGGCAGGACTTGGACAAATACCCTGGAGGTAGCTTTCTTGCTTTTCAGGTCAATCTTCTGCATGGTGAACGTGAAAGGCTGTAGTGTTATATCTTTGTTGATGGGGAATATCAACTTATACCTCAAGACACCCAGTTGAAATCCCGAGAGGTGGATTCCAAAGTAAAATAACACTTGAAGTGAAATGAAGGTATCACTATCTGGAACGTGTGTGTATTTCTGAATATAGTAATGTAACTGAAAATTTTAACTTCAAAACTGTTTAAAATTCTGCTGAGCGTAGCAGCAGAGCAAGAGCAGAAGACAGGGGAAATGGGACTGGAGTTCGGAGAACTAAGGCGGTACTGACAGCGGTCTGTCTTGTGTTATCAAGGTAAATTGCCATCCTTGGGAAGCAGCCTTTAATCAAGCTTCCGAAGTATACTCCAAAGTTATGCTGAGGACATTCTGTGGTAGCTTGTATTTTTATTGCCAAAGACCAAAACCTGATTTTGGTAGTATTTTTATATTACCTCCCAGAAATCCCACATTGGATACTACAGTCATGACTGGTTTTCCGCTTGCCTCATCTGTGTGACAACTAATGCAAATAGTGACAAATAGAGAAAGCGGATAAATATTTTTTTCATGTTTGTGATAATGAAGCGGTGAATGTAACTCTTGGTGAGTTGTTAACCTGTTTCAGATTACTGACCTTTGTTCACTGTTTGGAGTTTGATTTTTTTTTGGGTTGTTTTTTTTTAATTGAAAATAGTTTTTGCAGCACAGCAAGTGCAAAAGCAGTTATTGATTTCATCCAAGATGAGGGTCATGCAATAAAACCTTGAAATTGAGATCTTTCTAGTTTTACCTTGTTCCTTTATATGAGTTGATACTACCAGTGTGTGCAGGAGCAGGTGGGAACGTGCAGTTTTGGTCACACGGGCTTGTGATGGGTGTTAGGCAGGGTAAAAAGGAAAGGTTTTAGGAGATTCCTGATGTGTCTTTAGCTGAGACATGTAAACAAATTATCAATTTTAGGGACAGCATTTTGGAAAAATGATCTCGGAGCTTATTCACTGTGTGTAAACAATTGGAAAATTGGCACATTTCAGAGCCAGATAGTTGGTATTATTGCATTGTATAATTATATAAGGCATATGTATACATTTATATGTGTGTACATATACACAAATTAGTACAAAATTTCAGCGGATTTTGACTTGCGCTTTGCAGTCAGTTTTTCTAGTGGCAAAGGAAAGCTCAAGTTTGTTTCTCAAGCCAGTTCCTCAGCCTTTCAGCATTTATATTTCTGTGTGCCTTTGCTACAGTGAAGACAGTTTCCATTTCAAGGCAGATAAAAAAAATAAACTCTGAGCAGAGGAAGTTGCAGTAATCTTGAGCCAGAATATGTTAATAGGGACTAAATTAAAAATAGATTGATGCAGATTTGCTGGCTTTTGTTAGTTTCAAATTGACATTTTTTGGCCTGTGACAGCTCCTTTGTAGTGTTGGCTGGGACTGTAATGAGTGTGTTTCCGTCACCGTGGGATGGTGGCATTGCTGAAGGGGACTAAGCAGCCTCTTTACCCATCCACATTTCACGTGCCCAGTGGAACGATGAGTCCTGTTTTGAAAATGTGCACGTGTTACTGTAAAGTCCGCTGCAGTCCTTTACAGAGCCCTCTATTCTGGGTTTTCTTGAGGACTGTATTAGTCTTACCTTATGCTACTGATAGAAATTGTCACTTGCTAGTGAACGTTACTGGGGAATGTGAGTTAACGTTACATGCAGTAGCGCTGAGGTGATGGGAGAGTGGAGATGTAGAAGGGACCTGGGTAACTATTTCTCTGCTGCGGGACTGGAAGCAAACGTGTTCCCCTGGGTAGAGTTGCAGAGGGAGATAACAGCCTTCCGAACCCTTTCCCTCCCTCTTCCCCCATCCCGTCATGTGAAAACCGTACTTGCCGTGGATGATGGCATTGGCTGGGATACACATACATTGAGCGCTTTGAGAGCCATGTTGTAACTGAGTTGAGCTAAGTCTTTTCAGTCTTGACTTTTATCTCTTTTAACTTTATTTATTGTGTTATCCTCCCCTCTGGCTTTTGAATCACTCTTGCTTTCATCTGTGCAAAATCTGTCTCCCGAGGATAACGTTTGCCTCTTTTTCTCCATGACAGTTCAGCTTTGCCCTTCTTGTCCTCTTCTACGTCAACTTTAACTTCCTGCCACTGCCTTCTGGACTGAGTACTTTACTTGTCCTTTTGCTCCCTCTCCCATCAATTTTGACTGTCTTTCTTCTCCGCTGACACCAGTCTTGACCACCTATTTGCCAGCTTTTCATACCAAATCCGTGTTGTGTGGTTTCTAACCTAAAGATGGAGAGGGCAAAGTTCTGTCGCTGTGCTCTGTCTTTTAGACTGCCAAATGAACAGCTGAATTTCTAATTAACCTTCACTTTCTGGAACAAGACCAGGTTGGGAGAATACCCAACCCTGGTTTGCACCTTTGTGTCCAAACCTTTTATTAGCTTGCCTGCCTTCAGATTGTAGGCTACTTTGAACCATTTTCTGCTTATGAAGTGCCAAGCAGGACTTTGACTCCGTTAGTCGCAAACTGATGATTATGCAAATGGCACTAAATGACCCAGGGCTGACAGGTAGTTTTATCCCCATTTCTTTCTGGAGTTTATACTGTTGCGTTATCGCTTTTGCTTGGAAGATCTGTAGCTTTTGCAAGGTAAAGTACTGAGAAAGAATGCTGTATATTTTGAGTAAGTTCTAATGTACAGATGGATTCCTTACCAGCATGAGGCACAATATGTCAACCAGTGACATTTCAGTAACGAAAACAAGATGCTGCAGCATCGTTTAGGTTTTTTTCTTTCAGTTGTCAAATTGTTTTTAACAGAGATACCAGTGTTAGCAATAGGGCTGATCTGTATGAAAACATGCAATTTAAACTCTGAAACTCGGAGCGTCTGCTATGCTAAGCCTCATCTTAATTTAGAGGGGAAAAATGTAGGTTTCGTGTGTAAGGACTGAGCAGTGTCTTCACTGGTAGTTGTTACTTTTTGTGTCTGTGTTGGTCTGGGATCTAATTTTCTTTTTTTTTGAACTGCTTTCTGAAAACTAGGACACAAGTTGACAGATCTTGAAAGAAGAGAACTACTAGCAGTAGCAACATCTTTGTATGTGGCTGAACAACTGAGATCACAGCGATTTCTAGGGACTCCAAGGTAAGTTCGTTTCTAGGAACTCAGATGTGCTGATGCGTTTTGTTAATGGCATCTTCTCATGCACAAGAGACTCTGGTGAGAAACTGCATGGTTTCTTAATATAGTCTGTTTTTTCTAAATTCAAATGAGCTGTGGCTTATGTTTCTCTACTCACAGAAGCCATACATGATTATTTTTATTCTACATATTAGCAAAGTAATAGGCGCAAAAATGTGTTACAAGCCAGTACAGTAATTAATGCACATCAGGAGTTTCATTAATGCAAAATGTTGCTGCATTAGTAACTAACCACAAATTGAGCATCACAAATTTCCCATGTGCCCTTTTGAAGTGATCTAAGCACTTTGGGATAATATGAATATTCAGCTGCAGAGCTTTAAAATATTGTGGATTCATGAGTAATTTGTTCCCCTACTCTCTCATTCTTTTGGATAGTAGCTACTGGTAACTGTGGTAGTACTGTTAAGTCGCCAGCCATTGCGGTAGCTTTTGTCAAAATGCTAATTCACTTCTTTGGCTTTTTGGAACAGTATGCTTTTTTTCCTGTAGGATGTTTCTAGCTTTCGTTGTCCTCTGGCCTATCGTTGTCAATGCCTTGAGACCTTCTATTAGAACAATTGACTTTGTGAAACTTGTTTGGGTAGTTGGCATTTGCAACGGTTGCATACAGTGAATCCTCACTTCAGCATGACTCTTTCTTCTTGCTTCACATTCTTTAATGTAGTTGCATGTGTTTGTGTGAGAGGGAAGTCAGAAGGCAGGATAGACATTATTCACATTCCATGCCAGTGGTTTGACAGTATATTCTATTACAGATTTTACAGTGGTCAGGAATAAATCAGATGTGGTTTCAAGAAGTCTTTATTTTTATTTGTACCCGCAAAGATAAATAGTACCATATGGTGTTTAAAAAAAAAAAGGGGGGGGGGCGGGGGGAAGAAACACTTAGGGCAAGCATAACGGCTTTGTAATATGTAGCATATGTAGGGCTTGGTCATTGCTTGCCTTATGCACCTATAGAGGAAAGTAAAGCACCTTTTTATTTCCTTCTACAAGTTATATCCTCCACAGCAAATGGCATAAGGAGAATAGGCACTCGAAGACCACTGTTCCCTAAATAAAAGATGAATGAGGAAAAATGAAGAGGAGCCTCAACTGTAGTTTTTACTGGCCAGCATAGGAAGTTAAGTAGTCTGGTACTGCTATAGAGAAGTAATGGATTACTTTGTACTTAGAGTAAGGATAGGAATTGTTGGTTTAAGTAGTGAGTCTCAAACTGTTATTGCATTCCCTGCTCTGATTTGAGATTTTTTTTCCTCTGGCCTGTAAAATGTTCTTACTTGCTGAAAAGAAAAGGAGTCCAGTTTTTGAAGAATCTTTTAATGTTTTCTTTCTATTGCAAGTATTTTCTTTCAGTACTAGATGGCTCTGTATCTTAATAGAAAAGACATATACAACTATTTTAATTGAGATATCAGAGATATAAACATAGTATTGCATTGAGCAATGAGGTGTGGTCAGTCATCTCTTTTTGTGCTGCATTAGGGAAACAAACACACCCCTGCTTTGAAAAAAATTAGCTTGTTTTTGGAGACCTAGCCTAAGTTCCTCACAAATATTCCTCCACCATGAGAAGGCAGCAGAGTCTAACCACATGAAGTTTGTAAGACTACATGAAGGTCTGATTTTTTTTTTTTCCAGGTTTTAAATGTGAAGCTGACACATCTTTTCAGTGCAGGAAAGATCCCTTTCTCTTGCCATGATGGGGTGTACTTATGTTGAGCTCAGCTTTCAAAGGATGGTCTTTCCTTCCTGTTGAGACATATGCAGATCTGGAATGAATCCTTCAGAAGCTGAGCCTTAAAGCTTTGTCCAAGTGGTGGCTGAGTGTGGTTCTTGTTGAATAGGTCATAGTTTCAAACCACATACATTGTTAGATCTGCTTGTTTTAATGATAGTAAAGCTGCCTGTTTGAGGCCAAGTAAGGACAGGATAATGCAAAAAGACTTACTGGTAAGTAACTTCTGAAGAAAACCAAACCTGATAATGATACCCTTTCCGCAAAATCGTGTAGCTCCTTCAGAGGCAAAGTCGAAGAAACAAAGGCAGAATGAAGTCAAAGGATTGTGCGGTATCCTGGCCGGTGTTCTCCATTCCTGAGAGGAGCTAGTGAACTCCCTCTGGAGGGGACTGAGGATCCTTCACACCATGACTGTAACTTACCCAAACTGCATCTGACTTGTTTTTGAAGGTGTTCCATGTCATGGGTACTTTTTAGGGAGGAGGATTGTGGCTGTAGAAAGCACATCTTGATTGGTATGACTGCAGTCTGTTTGGAAAATATTAGTCAACAAAAAGTGTGGAGTAGGAACCTGTGCTATTGGCAGTTGTAGGCCAGTTGTAATCTTGGATGCGGTTCACTGTGGCTGAATTGGACGTTTGGAGTCTATGTGAATTTTAAATCCTTGTTGGAGGATGTAAGCAGATTAGAGAGACTGCATGCTCCAAAGTTGATCCATAAAATTCTCCTAGTGGTTTGGAAAAGTACATTGACACATTAATCATCATCTTCAGAATTTCAGCTCTCTGGCTCTATTTATGTTGACAGTGTTTTTTTCCTTTTGCAGGCACTGAAAGCAATTGAGGAATTTTTGTGTAAGGAACTGCACTGAAAAGTAGCATTTTGAAAACATGCATTATTTCTTCTAAACTTGTCACAGCTGTCAAATAGACAGTTTTCTGCTGAACTTGAGTTATATGCTTATCTTTGGTTTTGGTTTGTTTTCTTTCCCCGTTTGGGAGCCATATTTATAATATGCATTCTTTTCACAACTGCAGGGGTATTTTGAGTTCTCTTTTTTCCCCCATGATTTATTCAGCCCAAGCTCAAGATTTGTTATTCTAGCCAGACAGATAGAAAGAACCATGCTTGGAAGTCTTCACAGAAGCTCCACCTTTCACTATCAGGGCTACTGAGACTGTAATCAATGAAACGCAGCTGAGCCAGATTAAGGAATCCTTGCCCCAGCCTGCTCCTCCCTTGGTCTCTGCCTTTCCTCCTCCTCCCCCAGGTACTTTGTGTGTAGTTATGTTCTACTCTGGTTCTGCTAAAATGACCTGTATTACTTTAGATCGTTCTGACAGAACCAGGTTAAGTACTCATGACAAGTGAAATTATTCTGGAAGAGCTACAAGAGTGGGAATGTGTAGCAAGGAGGAAGAGGTTGAGCGGAGAACGGCTCATAAAAGGGATGCAGAGGTGGGCCTTAGCTCTGTGCCACGGGTCCGACTAGTAGCAGCCTCGTGATCGGGGTTCACCTCTTCAGTTGATGATATTTGCAGGGATGTGACTGGAAAAATATGATTTTTCAATCCCCTAGGTGACTGAATCATCGACTGTAAGGTTCTCGCTGGAACACGCTCTGATGACCAGTGAGGTATTGCCTCGTTGGGATCAGACACCCACCTTTCTTCAGCTAGTTTCAATGAGACGTTGACTTCTGTAGTGGGATTCTTTGTTGCAGTCCTTTGTGTGGCATTGAGGTTAAAACAGGCCACAAGCCCAACGCTGGGTTGCCTTTCCTGTGTTAGAATAAATTGTGTTATGATTTGGGTGGAACACCCACAGGTGAGTTTCCACTGTCTGCATTGCTACATGCCCCTGGCCTCACCAACAGTCTCCTAGGATTAATTTGCCAACCGTTAGCTAAAACAGCTGCTGGAGACCTGTGCATGGAATATAGACATTTACTTTTGTGATGCAATCAAATATTTAGAGCATTTTCTCTGGTGGCTTTTTTCTTTTACTAGATGTTATTTAACCAGTTTTCTTGGGGAAAAATGTTGTTGTGGGTGGTTTGGGTTTTTTGGTGTTCTTTGTGTGTTCGTTGTTTGGGGTTTTTTTGAAAGATGATGAGCTAATGAAAATGCTTGGTATTTTGTGAGCTGGATACTAATGTGGATATTTCACAGTGATATCCAGATAATAGGGGCACATGTTTCCTACAGGAAAGAGCCATAAATGATTGATGATTGTTTCATTGTTCAGCTTTCAGTTATTTTACCTAGGACTTTTCCTACTTATTCCATAGCCCGGTTTATTGTGAAACTGGTGCCACCCACAGCTGCTGAACAGATTTACAGCATCTAGTAAAATCTCAAGGTCTTCTAGACAGAACTCAATCTTGTTTCAAGTGGAAACATATTTTGGCTGAAGTAAATCCAGCTTATTTTACGTCTGTTTGATGTAGTTAGCCTTTGAGACCAAAAATGATGTTGTACAGTTGAATCTTCACATTTTTGGCTTCAGACTTGTTTTCATTAGTGGGTTGGGAGGGGAACAGGAGAGTGACTCTCCAGGTGTGGCTACATCATGCTATCTCATGGGTCTACTAATGTGATGTTTATACTTCTAAACCCAATTGCCTACAGCACTTCCTATGCGTTGCTTGTGTTGGCTGCTAAGTGTATTTTCCTAATTTTTCTATGGGTTTTACCCTTTCATCATTTATGACTTGAAAAAAACAGTGAGGCTGCATGCCCACATTACCTGATACTGCATGCAAAAAGATGGTAACACATTGGAAAATGTTTTATATTGCTAGCAAAAAAAACCCCTAAAGGTTTTTCTTGCTCGTGTGTTTAATATAGAAGACTGGGATTAGGGAGTCTTGAGTTAAATTCCTAGCTGTTCTTGTGGGACCTTAGAGAAGTCGGTTGGATTGGACCTCAGTTTACAAATAGACAAAATGGCTTTAGTACTTTACTGCAGCATTGAGGTTTTGTAAGTATTTATTTATCAAGTATTTTGAGACCTAAAATGGATGATGCTTTCTAAGCATAAAATAACACTGTCACAGGAAGGGTAAGTGTGTAGTGAGAAATTACAGATAAAATATAAGCAAGTTTTTGTCAAGTTCTGAAATAGCTGGGCTGAACTTTTGTGCTTTTTAAAATTCTGAAAGTCCAGGGTCCAGTGTGGTGGACATAACACGACTGGTGAACCGCAAGAACAGAAATGGATATCTTCAGCTTTTTGTTTAATGAATTACTGTAGGTTCGCATCTAGGTCGATTTGATACAGATATATTGATGTAAATCCTGAGGTACAGTGGTTCGGATGCCTGCTTCGCCTTGCCGTTGCACGATGAGGGCAGCGAGGGAACTGCTCAGAGAACAGGAGCCCCGCAGCTCTCGGGCATGCCTGCTTTCGCATGGACCACACCTATTACCCTCCTGGAGTGTGGGACAGAGCCAGCTCTTCGCCAGCTGAGGGCTTCCCCATACGGAAGGGATGGTCAACTTGCCCGGGAGGAGAGCTTTCTGGCTCTCCCGCATTGCTGGAGCAGCACAAAATAGGGTTATGTTACATTAATTTTAAAAAGAAGGAAGGTGATGTCAGGAAAATTCACCAGAGTCATCCAAACTGACCTCTTGGAAAGGGAGAAGAGTACTTACTTGCAGCACAGTCACAGGCACTGCTGAATTACGTCGATTGCTTTATGTGATTTTTTTTTTATTTCCCCCCCGCCCCCCGAACCACAGTAATAGCATGAACAGTTATTGCAAGTATAGCTAAATATTTATACTTTGTCTTAGCCTACAAATACCCTCTAGTGTGATATAAAGATAAAACACTTTGTTTTCATTTGGTAAGGATGACTAAGTCCAGCCCACTTGTGGCTTTCTTCATTCCCTCGCTTTGGAGTTATGCAGTCATCTTTAGCTCATGAAAACAACACTGTCTTACCCTTACTGTTCTGGTCCCCTGGTCAACAAGTCAAGTATTCTTTTCGTGATTTACTGTTACGCCTTTGAAAGTCCTCGATATGTTTGTGTTACTACTGCAGCTTCAGACCCTTATTCCATGGTCTGGTTTTATTCTTTCCCCACAGACTAGCGAGGTACTAAGACTCTGTTCTCCTTTTTCTCATGTGATATCCTTGTTTATAGTAGGCTCTTCTGATTGTGACAACCCTCTCTTGTCTCTTTAGGTGTTACTTAACTTTGTTCTTTTGACCTCTCATAAATAATTAAATTGCGTTTTTTTTGTAATCTTGCTTAATCACTGCTAAACCAGCTGCCCTATATAATATTCTGACTATCTTTAAAATCTGGTATTATTTACCCTTCTACATTGTTCAGTTGCTTATCACAGAAAGAGGATTTTATGTGCTAGAGACAAATGAGTAGATACAAGTATATGAAACGGCTATTTTTGATGAGTGGAGATGAACTTTTATGTAAAAGATAAAAGTTGAAACCGGACATTTCAAGGTAGCATTTATGACTGTTTCTGCAGAATGTGTGTATAATTTTTTCTTTGATGGGATTAAATTAATGGAATCAGAATTGATAACATAAGTAATCCAAGGTATTTATGTAGTCGTTTGAAAGCAGAACCATCGTTCTGTATGATTCATGAACATATATCCCAGAAACAGAACTGTCTGTTATGGGAAATTTTCATAGCCTGTCATTGCAATGT